>NC_061101.1:54269149-54279149 GCF_015104395.2 Macrobrachium nipponense | reverse complement strand
CTCACCTACAGAAGGTCTAAAGGAAAATAAAACAAATACACCAGTACTGGACTCCATTATTTGCTGAAGATAAGCAAATAAGCGGACACTATTCACATGATAATTATGAACACCGCTAAAGTCTTCATTTACTCCCCTTCAGAGAGAGAGAGAGAGAGAGAGAGAGAGAGAGAGAGAGAGAGAGAGAGAGAGAGAGAATGTGATGTCCAATAACAAAATTAATATAAAAAAAATAGATGGAATTTCGTTATCATATAGAAAATTAAAGGCAATCAATCGGTAAAATATGCGATATTTATGAGCGTTTGTGTAAACCTTCTCTCCTCGCCCACCAAAAGCCTCAAAGGAATGAATGACGTCAGCAGGAAGCAACTTGGTCTCACGGTTACAGCCGATGACCTACTGTAGTCAAGACGAGGGAGCAGCAATAATGCCCTGTGATTATACAGTCGGCGTTTACAGCAATATGTTTGTTATTGGGGGGATTTCGTTAATGAAGATAGGAAGACGCTAGAGGATTACCAAGACGGTTCGGGATAGGGAGGAGGAGGTGAAGAGGTCGAAAAGTATAACAGACACACACACACACACACACACACACAAAAGGGAGAAAATTAAGATTTTGGAAAGGGATGGAGGAGATCCAGGGAGAGGAGGAATTTATATGCAATATGTGAGATGAGGAGAGAGAGACAGAGAACAGAAAATATGTAGTTATAAACAAATGGCCGGAAGAAACATAGGGAAAGTAACGCAGGGTGGAAGAAATCTTGAAAGCAAGAAGAACATATTCTTTACTTTCCTTTCACTCCATCATACATTAGTGCCTTAAATTATATTTTTATTTCCTCTTCACAAGCTCCCGTACAAATCATTAAAAGCAGATACTTTCTCCACTGAACAAAAATCATAAATCTCTGATGAGAATATCAAAGAAATATACGTTAGAACTTATGGAATAAAGATTTCAGTTAATAGATAACAAAATTAAGCGAAATTAGTTTAAGATAATTTCCATAAATAACATAACTGAAGATGTATTTTACACATTACATACATGAATACCCGGATCCATCTCACAAAACAATATTTTGGCAATCTTTCTCTCTATTTCTGTCAGTAAGAAATTAATTTTCGATGTTGGCAGTCGTTGCCCTAAAAGCTCTATCAATACACGATCAGACTCCATATTCTCTTCATTAAACACGAAAGAAGTGAAAAGCGACGAACAAGAGAGAAAGCGGGAAGGGGGTGTTGCATTACACAATAACGGCCTCCACACACCGCCCACATTATATATATATTAAACACACACACACACACAATCAACACACACACATATATATATATATATATATATATATATATATATATATACCTATATATATATATACATATAGATATATATATATATATATATATGCATATACATCCAATACATACATACATATATATACAATACATACTACACATTTAATTAATATACATTTAAGTAATTGCCTAATGAAATGGATAATACTCGATCGATACTTATGGCGTAATATTTGTAAATATTAAAAACAATTCACGCGTGTATAACTAACAATTATTCAAACACAAACACAAACACTTAACACATATGCATAAATACATGACATAGATACATATATTTATTCATTTATTTATTTGTATGTGTGTTTATCTACGCGCAATATAAATTTGTTTATGAGAGAGAGAGAGAGAGAGAGAGAGAGAGAGAGATCAGCTTGAGGGAACCCTGTAGTTTGTTGATTCAATGCATGTTACTATATTTAATCTGGGCTGAAGCCAATTAACTAAACATTACCTTACGCACCTTATGCAGAAAATAGACATTGATATGGAATATATTTGTTAACATTTATGGGATAAAGACTTATGAACGCTGTCTACCGCTCAAAGAGAAAAATTAGCATACACATATATCAAACTAATTGTCTGTCATATATTCCACGAGATAGTATTCTAAATACGATCAAGTGTGTATGTATGTATGTATATATATATATATATATATAGTATATATATATATATATATATATATATATATATATATATATATATATATAAGATATATATATATATATATATATATATATATATATATATATATATATATATATATATATATATATATATATATATATATATATATCTATAGCACTTACTTATCGAATTACAATATATTTACCAGAGCTGGAATACACCCCATCCTTACCACACTAGTCAGATTTTCAATAATTTTTTGCTGTTTTTTTAGGCTGAAATGTATAAATCGACTACTGGTTACTTCGTACCGGATTCGTAGTTATCTGTTAATAATCAAAATCCCCTCATAACGCAAATTTTTCTGATTACTCCGGACGCAGGCTCGGTTCCTGCTAAAAAAGAAGTCTGAATTTCTTAATTTGTATCTTAGACATATTCGAAAAATGTGAAGAATTCACATACTTAAATGGTGGAAAGTGACATGTAGGAGGCACACACACATTTGGTATGTATATATATATATATATATATATATATATATATAGTATATATATATATATATATATATATAGTATATATATATATATATATATATATATATATAGATATATATATATATATATATATATAGTATATATATATATATATGTATATATATACATATAATATATATATATATATATATATAATATATATCTATATGATGTATATGTATATACATATATATATATTATATATATATATATATATATATATATATATATATATATATATATATATATATATCTAATAAAAGGAGGCCCATAAAAACACCAAAATATAGAGAGAAAAGTACTATATTTCGAGACTGCTGTCTCTCTCTACAGGTATATGAATGAGAAAAGTTTACAGAAAAGGTGGTATTTATACCAAGAGAGCCATCTCATGGTATAAATACCACCTTTTCTGTAAACTTTTCTCATTCATATACCTGTAAGAGAGAGACAGCAGTCTATTGAAATGTAGTACTTTTCTCTCTATATTTTGGCGTTTTTATGGGCTCCTCATTATTATTATTATTATTATTCTTATTATTATATATATATATATATATATATATATATATATATATATATATATATATATATGTATATATACATACTATACTATATATGTATATATATATATATATATATATATATATATATATATATATATATATATATATTTGCGCATGCGCATATATATATATATATATATATCATATAGATATATATATATATATATAGGTATAACAGATACAATGTAATATATAGCCGTCATGCATATATATATATATATATATATATATATATATATATATATATATGATATATATATATAGTAATGTATATATATATATATATATATATATATATATATATATATATATATAATATATATATATATATAAACATACAAATCTATATATATCATTTATATATATATATATATATATATATATATATATATATATATATATATATATATATATAGCCCATATGAAAGTAAGCAGTAATAAAAACGATAAAGCACCTGGCTAAAATGGTGAGGATGGGTCAAGTCCACCTCCAATCAATGTATCTGAATTCGAAGGGTATAGTATCTGTGCTTGTCAGTGCGCCCATGTGAGCTTATCTAAAAAGGACTATCAATGTATCAGCATGTTCGTCACTCTCAGGTAAAAAAATACACACTGCACATGTCCTGTAAATATGACGTAGGTATACCATATTGGCTCCCGTACCCGCACCTGAAGGCTTCTTACTTGAGATGTGGGCCAAAACTTATTTGGGTGACACATAGTCGGGAATCACAAAGGAACCGCTTCTCAACCCGTCTGAATCCGAAATGAAGTCGCTCGAAACTACCACCTTTTCTCTTTATAGATAGATAGATAAGACAGTTGACAGATCTATGGGTTTTCGGCTGCCTAGCCAAGCACTGGAGCACTTTCGGCCACTCAGCGTTTCAGACAGTGAAAAAAGGAGTTGGAGAGGTTGGACAACAAAATTGGAGAGAGGACTTGAGAATGGAAGTGGATGCAGCTATGGGCCGAAGGAATGCTACTATCTTCCTTTGGTAATGTCTACTGTGTACCACGTGAGGTGCACTGGCAGCACGGCCCATTATGGGGTTTTTCTTTACGATGAAGCGGTATTATTATTATTTCGGTAGATGAAACCTATTCATATTGAACAAGCACAGAGGAGCCATTGATTTGAAATTCAAGCTTTCAAAGAATTTTGGTTTCACTATACCAGCGAACCAGCTAATCTTATTGTTTGATATTTCACCTTTTAGAACTTTCAAAAGGTTACCTATGAAGCGAGGGGTAGAGCGAGGGAACAATTTTTACATTGTATTTATTTCCTTACCTTTTTCCGACAGCCGAGCATTTGTGAATCATACGATCAAACTCGTCGCTGGTATATCAATCAGTAATTCAGTAAAGCAGTTTTCGTGTTTACATTAAGAGGAGGGGCTGCCGAAGGGTTAATATAAAGGAAAAAATAATATGTAACATGCAGGTTATTGATGCATATACAAAAGTATATATCCAAGTGAACATTATGACAATGGATACCACCCAAGCGCTACTATTACCAATAAGGAAAAACAAAGAACAAATACACAGAAATATATAATAAGAGAAGAATAAAGAGTAAAAACAAGTCCAGTCACAAGAACACTGGCAATATCTGTGGTTAGTTTAAAAATTATTTCCAGTCAAATGAGGCTAATTTTCTGCAATCAAAACTGGAGAGCTTAAGCTGAAGAGAAGAAAAAATTACATAAAATTACGGCCGTTCTGATCACGCGATCTTGAACTGTGAAGAATTGGAACACACAGAAATAAGAACGAAAATGATGAAGAACTTTTCGTTTTCCGCTTCAAGCCTTCAAACATTCAAAATAATAAAATGAAATGAAATTACAACTAATATAAAAGAGCAAGTAAAAAATTTTATTTTTCGTGATCTCGAAGAATCCATGTAACTCGAAGAATGCTTATATTTCTTACTTGTCTTAATAATTTCTTACTTCTCTTAATAAAACAAACTGATGACCCTTATAACTAAGTACCCTTAATCGAATTGTCAACAATCCAGGAACTAAATTACGGATTCTACCTTGAATACCAGAAACAAGTTAGTCTGCTTTGAGAGTCCAAAGAAAATGTTTATCAGCTTCATGACCTGAAAATGGCAAACACTCACTTCTGTTAGAATTAGATGACGCTCCGGTTCCCCTCGTCAGGGCACTTCGAACGGCCCATCTTTTAAGGATATCGCGTGCAATCGAAGTAGTGCTTTGGCTTTGACCCCTAAAGCTCCGATCGCTTAACTAAACACGCTAACTTCCTCGAAGCCATAATGCGCGAAGCCTCAATTCAAGATCCCTTTCCAAAAAGCGCTTCGTGAATGCAGGCCATTACTTAATGCCCCCTTCGTCCACTGGGTACGAAAGACTGCTGGGGCATTTTGTTCGTTTCAAGGGTACGAAAAGAAGATCATTTCTAGATATGACGCAAAAAAAAAGGAAGAATGTAACAAGAAGAATTATAGAAAACCGACACGGCTATTAAAGAAAGGCACAGAGAATGTGTGGCGTGAGGTACGAGGTCAAAAGCGTGGGCAGGAGGGGTCAAACACAATGGAAGGGGTTGAGGTATGTGGAGTCCATTGGCAGGGAAGAAAGATGATGATGTCTTCTAGCAAAAAGGGAAAAAGAGACTTGGGGTCGACCCTTTTAATAGGCAACTCCATTAATGTCAACTCAAGACATATGGGAAGACCTTCGAGGTAGTTTACAAGTCTTAATCAGATAATAATATGAAGTAGGATACAGCCGAGATACTTGCAGGTGTCAGGTTCTGTGAAAAGGGGGGGTGGGCATGAGCATATCAAAGGCAGGATAGCTTACAAAGTATCTGAGAGAGAGAGGGAGAGAGAGATAATTTTTTTGCGAAGAAAACGAATGCTATTCGCAATCAACGTAATATAAAAGAAAACATATTAAAATGAAATGCTCTACACCATTCTTATAGCTTTTCGCATTCCTTGCATGCTCACTCAGCCAATAACATGACATCAGGGATCTGCTAATAACATAACAATGACATCAGGATCTGCCAATAAGATAACAATGACATCAAAGATCAATGAAATGATAGCAAAATGATCTAACAAGAAACTTAATGAACATAAATTTCTCTTCCTGGATTAATCAGTAATTCTGTTCATTTAAATTGTTCATCCAAACTACTGTTACATGACAGGATACAAATCTGAAATATATATATATATACACACACACACTTACTATAATTTTACATATAATTTTTTTTTAAATTTCAACTGACTTGTGGTGTTTACCTACATTTATTACGGTATTTAAGTTTCACCATCCCTTTTAAGCAGAACCCTTAGAATTATACATGCTTATACATGCTTGTGCGTGTACATTCATCAGACCACAGGAGAAGTGTAGATAAGCACGGATTATACATGTGTTTGATGAGAGGAACTAAAATTTAGAAGTACTGGATAAGAGTCTAATCCTATTGTTGTCTACATTGCATACTCGGTTAAAACACTTACAGTTTTCACGTTTCCTTGCTTTTACAAGTTTCTCAGTCAAGGCTCAATATTCATAACCAAAACAAAGATATGCCATGCAAACGTGGTTAAAGTTACGAGACAAAAAGTGGCATAACCTTGCTACTTGGAGACACTGCCAAATAACAAAAAGGATTCATTATCAACGTGAAATTTCACATCCTACCTTAACACATAAACATATCCAATAATGAATCAATATAACCGGAATGATCTTCTCTAATGAACAACAATCCCCTAAATAACTATATAACTTTTTCTTGCTTAATGCCCACCGCTGATGATTATTTGAGTGCTGTTCAGCAAAAAACTGTTTTCACTTTGATGAAAAAATAGGTTGACAAAATCAAGGAAAGGGTCATTGCCCATAGGAATACCAATATTCTGGTTGAGAATTTAATCACTGCATTCAAATCAGTTGCTATCAATTAACAAATGGACACAAACAATAAGTGATGTTTCATTGAAAGCAAAACTATATGTATATATATATATATATATATAGATAATATATATATATATATCTATTATATATATATATATATATATACATATATATATATATATATATATATATATATATATATATATATATATATATATATATATATCTATATATATATATATATATATATATATATATATATATATATATATATATATATATATATATATATATTCATTTATGTATAGTACACACACACACACACACACATACATAAACTTCCCCTTCCCTGTTAAACATAGATATTATGGACATTTGTAGCTCGTATTTGTATATGAATCACGGTAATGTGATATGACTTACATAATGGCTACGTGCGGGCAAAAGCACTACAACGCTACCGAGGACGAGGTGGGTTTGATGCAGTCTCCAAAACTAAAAATACTGACCACAGCAGGTATTTGAGGTAGGGAGGCGGCATAAACTTATATCCTCTTGCGGTGGCGGGGTGGGCTAAGGCTTCACTGCCAGTCCTGGAATTGAAGATGTCGATGGTTCGATGCCCGTACGGCCGGCAATTCACACTATTTATCGCTGAATAAATTCCCCTTCGGTTAAACATTTATGAAAATATATTAATTCCGAGTAGAGCGAATTAGATATTAAAGGACATTTGTAGCTCGAATAATTGTATATGAATCACGGTAATGTGATATGACTTATATATATATATATATATATATATATATATATATATATATATATATATATATTATATATATATATAACATATAATATGTATGTATGCATATCAAACAGGATGACCGAGAAGACTCCAAGTTTACATAATAGCATAGATTTCGAACAAAGATCAAGCAAGAAGCGAAGAATGCATTTCAAAAGATACATCGACTGTTGCTAAAACGCGCACCATACCGTGACGAGAAGTAAATATACCTTAATTCTCTCTCTCTCTCTCGCTTTCTTTCAAACATATCCCTATTGACTTCAGGAGCAGTAATTAAGAATCAGTGTCTTAACATGAATGAGAGGATGTCAGGCATGCAAAAGCTGTAAGGCATTGATGCTGCTCGTACGTGCGTTTGAGAGAGAGAGAGAGAGAGAGAGAGAGAGAGAGAGAGAGAGAGAGAGAGAGAGAGAGAGAGAGAATTCCTATACTACTTAAACAAGCATATCTGTTCCCTGTACAAGCAAAAGAAAAAATGAGAAAAAATGAAATTCACGGAAAAAATGAATGTTTAAATTAAAAAAAAAAAAAACTTTCCGCTGCAGTGGCGTTCATGCTAACACAAATATCATTGTTTTATTAAAAAAATATTATTTAGGACTGACAACTGGCTGAACTTTATTTTCGAAATATCAATCACAGTACTATCTAAAATCTACGGTCAAATCGCACGTTGTTTCACCAACGAAAATTAAAATAAATACGCTATATTTTATGAGAAGTAATTGTTCTGTATTGTTTAGCATGCACATTATATATTTTTTTACATTTTTACTCTAATAAATAAATCATAAAATTCCTATCCTATTATGTATCTTTAACTCAAGGGGAAACAACTTTTTCACACCTTTTTAGGCTTTTCCATAGGGCTTTCCTACCCCACAAAAAGAAGCACCAACAGCAAGAACAACAACAACAAATTACTCGAAAAAATCATTCAATACTCCAGCAAATCCATAATTTATTCCATGACGGAGAGACCGATGCAGCCATTAACTCAGACGACGTTGCGAAGACAATTCTAAGTCAATTTAATACAGACACAAGAAGGAAAGAAATGCAAAACAGTCGAAGAATAATGATAAAAGCTTCAAAACTATATTTATTCGAAGCTGACAACTGTGCTTTTCACCGCACTTCCAAACCTGCATCACGGGAACCTGACCTCATAGTTTATCATGACAGATCACAGCCAATGGCTGACGATGGATTTAGGCCATTTGTCCTTTCTATTCAAAAGGTTAATTACTTCCTTTGGAAAGGCGTAACAAACAGCAGGGGACTGACTTGACAAGCACCTGCAAACAGGTGTTATTTGACACTTCAGCTCCCACTAGGTATGATTGCTTTCGGCTTTGATAGAGCATTGGTATGCGGGACGCAATCATCATAGATGCATGTCTTGTCTGCCTGATCGTTTCGGGCGATTCCTCAGGCTGCTGGCTCGCTATTTGCGTCGGTGAACTGACGGGAGGAACGTCAACGTAAAAGGGACTGGGACGAGATTTTGTGTGTGTGTGTGTGTGTGTGTGTGTGTCGCTACCAGTTCATCGGTCATTCAGTCAAGCTCTCGGCTTTGAGGCATTCATTCACTGTTAGCCGCCTCGGCCATAATTGTCAGCAGTATCCAGTCGCACCTCCCCCCATCTGTCTGTTCCCGACAAAAGCCACTTGGCATTCACCCCATGGCACTGGTTGGCCCTTCGCACCTTAATCATGGGTCGCATCACACCCTCGACCACCGGCGAATGGAAGGCATGCACTCCCTGACACCCGAATAATAACAATCACCTACGGGGTCGATCTCTTATTAAGGAATTTACGTTGATTATTCTACGAGAAGGCGCCTTCAGCACTTCCCCGAGAATACACAATGTCCGAGTGATAGAGCTCGAGAGATGCTCTGCAATAACCACTCTGTTATTTCTCTTCTTCTTCTTTTTTTCTCATGGTTTTCTCGCTTTCCCTCGTGTACCGTATTCCTTTTAATCTGATTCTAAACTTGATCGAAATCCCCCCCCCCACCCCCCCCCCCCCCTCCATTTTGAATGACCTTTCCTCCATTGGCTTTCCAAATCACAGGCAGTTATTTAGCTCGTACTGAGCAGGCAACCGTTTGCACCTGTTGCGCCATCAAAGGCCATCCCCGAAGTGAACTAG
>NC_061101.1:54256124-54268649 GCF_015104395.2 Macrobrachium nipponense | reverse complement strand
AGGGCGATGGTTTCAATTTTTTTTTTCTTTTTTTTTTTCCAAGGACCCGCTTCATAAATTTCGCATCTTTATGACCGCCATTTCTCTGGTGGCCAAGCAGTAATTGTGCAAATGCAATCAAGGTTCATTCAGCACCTATCATGTCGAGCAATTAACAGAACAAAAATGGCATCTGCTGACCACCTTTATGGCGAAGCGAACTGTTTACTCTCCAGCCCGCCCTCTCTCGCTCTTAACACAAAATCACAATCGGTCAATTACAAGCGTAAGAGGGGAAAAATGACCTCCTTGCTATGCTTGGAGAGAAAAAAAAAAAAAAAAAAAAATCGACATTCCTGATAAATGAGTCATTGAGCAATTTTGATAGAAATTGGACGAGCTGCATATTTTACCTATCGTTTCGTCGTCGGGGCCAGTTAAAAGGAAATTTCTCATAAATGCAAATTTGGTTTAGTAGCGTCAATAAAAAAAACAATGATTGCAATGTTTTAGCCATAAAATTAATTTTATGATCCGGTGGTTCTAATTACATTTAGCCTAGTCCATTTATCATCGTCCTATTCATTTCGTAATCGAGAACTTGCTAAGAAAGTTTTCCATTACAACAACATTTTAATTGTGCTTTTTGCATTAATGTAAAGGTAAAAGAATATCTACGAAAAATTGCAAGTATATCAATAGTATGACAACATATTAATACTATGATAGTGGGTTCGAAGATGTGGTCGGGTTTATCATCAATAATCCGATTATTTATTTCGTCCTTCAATATTCCTTTTAATCTCTCTCTCTCTCTCTCTCTCTCTCTCTCTCTCTCCTCTCTCTCTCTCTCTCTCTCTCTCTCTCTCAAAAAACCACTGACTGAGTCATAATCTGATGAAATTCAATAAAATATTGAATATAGTACTCTCTCTCTCTGTTTTATTATTATTATTATTATTATTATTATTATTATTATTATTATTATTATTATTATTATTATTATTATTATATTAGGGAAAAACTCTCTATCACGAGAGTATAACATAATGTTCTAAAGGGTCCACAATAATACAAAGTGGGAAAAAGTCCGTGTATAATTTTGAAGACTTTACACGGACTTTTTACACTTTGTATTATTGTGGACCCTTTAGAAAAATTATTATTATATTATTATTATTATTTATATATATATATATATATATATATATATATAATATATATATATATATTTAATGTATGTATATATATAATCAATACAGATCGCAGTTTTGGTATTAATTTGTGTTTGACGACTCCCAAGTATTTAAGAAGCATCACCTTCCCATCGTTAATAACAGTAAGAAAGTTTTGTTTAAACAAGATAAGGTTATTCCGCCTAATTTCTGAAGGATTGAGACAGTTGCTTTGTTTGCTTTCCAACTTTAAAAGGCGTTTTATTACATTACGATGATGGAAGAGCAAGATATTGATTTCCAACTTGATCAACAATTGCGTTGAAAAGTCAGGTCACTCTACCAAATGGCTAGGTGTATGCTCATCATCCAAAACTCTCTCTCTCTCTCTTTCTCTCTCTCTCTCTCTCTCTCTCTCTCTCTCTCTCTCTCTCTCTCACACACACACACACACACACACACACACACACACACACACACACCCACACACACACACACATAGGGGACCCTGAACCGTGAGAAAGTCTCTCGAACTTAATATTCAGCAAATCTTGTATCTCCTGGCGGCTGTTATTTTTGGCATAATTGTTGCCATTTGCCAATTTATATCAATATGTCAAAGACAGTCCTTACCGGGGGTATGACAGCATGTTAATTTGGGGTTTTGTTAAGAAATCTGAAGTCTGATCATGCACCTAACTCATGTGATTCATAAACCACTTGGAATTATGATTTTTCGCTAACTCTCGACTTTCTGTTCACGTGTTGAAATAAACCCTGACACTGGCAGAGTAATGTAGTAAATATTAATCAGTAACACCTGAAAGTGTATTTATAGTAAACATTGCATAATACATAGGTATATTTTTATATATACACATACCTACATATATAAGTATATAAATGTGTTTATATATATACATATATATATATATATATATATATATATATATATATATATATATATATATATATATATAATGTACTATGCATAATACATATGACACAATATATACATACTTATACATATATATAATTCTAAAAATGTCTACCTTATATTTTGTTAACTTTCTTTATTCGGCCTAACACACTTTTCAGTCATCATCATATATAATATATATATATATATATATATATATATATATATATATATATATATATATATATATATTATATATATATACACATACATACATACATACATACATCTTCCTGACAGGAATATATTCAGAAGAGACAAAGAGACTTTCGCTCAAGATCTGGAATCATGGTTTTGATCTACCACAATCTGTGATACACAGGGCTTTCTTACAAAGATTTATTCCTGCTTTGAGGTATAAAATCCATTCACAGCCTAATGCAAGATATATCAGTATGCAAAACATGATGACACAAAGTGGCCAGATATTTCCTGGCATCAGTTAAAATGCATCTATAAGACTTGACACAAATTTAAGTCTGTTTTATTGCCTTGCTTTTGATAACGGTAAGCAAAAATTTAAAACGTAGAGCATACAAGTGAGATTCATTGATGATATTTGTCTGATCATTTAATATAATTTCCTTTTGTGGGTTAGTTATTCTCTCTCTCTCTCTCTCTCTCTCTCTCTCTCTCTCTCTCTCTCTCTCTCTCTCTCTCTCTCTCTCTCTCTCGGAATCCCAAATCCTTACATGTTAAGAGGGGAAAATGAATTGTAGTTTATGACAACAAAGGTACTATCTCAATATAAGAAATAATCTCGGTTTATACGGCAATTAGCGGCACTAAAACTTAATAACTGCAGATAAATCTTGAGACAAATGAGCAATTTGCGAAGGTGGTGGTAAAATAAAAAGGACACCAAAAAGGCCCACAACAAATAGCCTGAAGATAAGAAACTGATTAATTGACGACGATAAACATGATAGCAGATAACATCTCCGGAGAAAAAAAATATATATATACATAAATCCGGCGACAAGGTTCCCGCTGCTCGCTGTTAAATCGAGCTATAACTTACAGAGGCAGGACTCCTCTAATCCGCGCCGGTGACGTAATTTACTGTAAACACGCCTCAATACACAAATAAGTCGAAGCGCCCCCGGTTCTAAACTAAACAAAATTCCCTTCATAATCACAGGTTATTTCTCCGATTGCCACCCATTCCAAGCCCCCCCCCCCCCCCCGGTATTTCGCGTTACATTTTTAAGAGTTCATGTGATAAAATTCATATCTCCGGAGTGAAAGTTTCAGCCGAGGGTCCTCCAGGGATGGCGAGGAGGAGGAGGAGGAGGAGAGATATCTTTCAAGAGATGGACCACACCTGGGTCCAGGGTTCTCCTTACCTGCGATGACACAACGGGCCATATACAGGGGCCTCAGGTACGGGCGATGCTGACCCCGTGAGTTCAGACTCTCCAAGGTGATTGGTGGCAGGTATAGGGGAGATTGGGTACGCCTGAAGTCCAATCTATAAAACCTACCTCGCTGCGCAAGATTTATAAACTCATGGCGACGAAGCTTTTCAAATATAGTCGGGAAAGACACTTCGTTTTATTTGTTTATCACTCTGCTGATTTTGGACGTGATCCTTAAAACGAAAAGGTATTCGAGTTAATTGTGAATCTCTCTCTCTCTCTCTCTCTCTATCTCTCTCTCTCTCTCTCTCTCTCTCTCTCTCTATATATATATAATATATATATATATATATATATATATATATATATATATATATATATATATACTATACACACTCACTCACACACACACATATATATAATATATATAGTATATATGTGTGTGTGTGTGTGAGAGAGAGAGAGAAGAGAGAGAGAGAGAGAGAGAGAGAGAGAGAGAGAGAGAGAGAGAAATGTTTTTATAAATTACATTACAGACTGTAAGCATTTTAGAAAACACAAAGCAACAATTTTGCTGACAACACTATACTACAAAGACTAAATTTTACCTCATACTAATCCATTTCCCTAAAGAAATTATTAATGTTTAGTTGTTTGACTTTATGTCAATATAATAAGCGACAGGGAGGGAAGCAATTTATCATAAGCTTCTTTATGCATTCGTGAAATATAATTCCGATATTCGCCCTCATTCTAACAGCTTTTATACCCAATTTTAATAGCTTTTTATAAAGTTGATGGTGAATATTAATGGTACCACCGTTTCAAAACGCGAAATTATCTTTATGAGGAAGTCAGTAAAGCCGTCAGGTCCCGGAAAGAAACTATATAAATCTGAAGGGCCCATTTAAAAAAATTTAAAAAACCAGGGCTGGGGGGGGGGGCGGGGGGGGGGGCGCCCCCGCGAAGTAACTCTCAGAAATACAAGAAGTGTTTAATGCCAGCTAAATCTTTCACGAAATTTGGGTACGTTAGAGAGAAACATTGTAGAAACCCACTGCTAATCACAACAAGCGATGACCAACACACTTCCACTACTGAGTCCTTGACGCGAAGTCTTAGCTTTTGTTTAATTCTCAGGTATTAGGCCGCTGTACCTGGTGAAAGGGAGTGCAACTGACGTTTGGGATAAAAGGAAAAAATGACCAATAAATGTCTAATTTCATTTTTTTTTTATTTTTCGCTTAGTTGGGGAGTAAGGCTAAAACTACTTTGTTGTTGTTGTTAATGATGATGGGGGATAGGAAATGTCTATGAAAGAGCCTAAAAAAGTTTCAAAAAGGTGTTTCGCGTTGAGTTAAAGATACAGGAATTTTAGGATAGGATATTTATGATTTATTTATTTGAGTGTAAATGTAGAAAATAAATAATGTGCATGTTAAACAGTATAGAAAAATTATTTCCAATAAAATATTACATTTATTTTAATTTTCGTTGGTGAAACAAGGCTCTATTTGAGTGTAGATTTTAGCACGTTTTTATTTGTTGGGTGTACTGAATTTAGGCTATGTTTCTGTTTAATTATTTTGTTTCAACTTATAACTGAGAGTATATGAACGTGTTTAAAATTTGTTGTACTTTTCGATTTGGATCCTTGTTTGTTAATATGAGTAGTACTAAGTATGGGGGGCATTTTAATTACGAAGGAAAACACTTTACGTTAAGGTAGGAATATATAATGTTTACAACTTGAGCATAAGGGAAAAATCTTGCACGCGTCCAGAGGAAGCTGGAGGTCGGATCACGCCTTGTTGTTCTTTAAGGCCAAAAGCGTTTAGGACAAAGCTTCTTAAGGTAATTAAAACCTTCTGACGTCAGGATAGGAGAAATGTAGAAGTTATGACGAAGCAACCAGTTATGTAATGCACTACAGGAGAAGTGCTTTGTCATTAAGCCTCAAGTCAAGACATTACATACAAAAAGGAATTGTAATATAGAATTGAGGCTAAAGGCCAACAGTTGGGACCTGTAAATAATATATATATATATATATATATATATATATATATATATATATATATGTAATAATGATTTTGATGAAGGAATTTGGAGATGACCTGCCCATGTCCTTCGGAACACTCCAAGGAGAATAGCGCGTGACAGTGTCAGCTAACTTTCAATAAGCACCTGGTTAATTGGTATAGACAGGTATAGACCCTTACCTTATGAGATGGAGACTAAATGATAGGTGACAATTTTTGAAAGAAAAGGCGCAATAAAGAAATGAAAGGCTGAATTTCAAGTAGGCTAAGTCCTACGGCGTTAGATGCGATTAATAATAATAATAATAATAATAATAAATAATAATAATAATAATAAATAATAATAATATAATAATAATAATAATAAAAGCAAAGAACAAACTTTGCAAGCCACAACCTTACGCATGAAATCCGGGAGAGAGAGAGAGAGAGAGAGAGAGAGAGAGAGAGAGAGAGAGAGAGAGAGAGAGAGAGAGAGAGAGAGAGCGAGCTATTGGCCGTTCATTAAGCGGACAATCTATAATTACACGATGAAATATCATTTGATCAATTCAATTAACAAATATGCACTTAAACCACTAATATTAAAAAGAAACGTTGGATACTGTCATCGACGTTTAAATATGATAAAAGTTTATGCATTTTCTTCTGACATAGAGTTTTTTTTCTTAGCGTGGCTTTGTATTGAATCCATACCTCATTTGATATCAGGAAAACATGCAGAATATAAAACCGACGTTGTGACAGAGACCTCCGTAACCAATTTTATCACGGAGGAGAGCCATTTGATGTCCGTCTGGTGAAAGATTTAGACGCGGCGCATGCGCAGTAAACTCCAACGACCTGGCTTTTATAATATCACGACAGCTTCTGGGGAAGGAGGATGAGTCCGGCAGGGAAGGTCACGATGCCCCATAAATACCACAGCCCGCAATTATATATGGCCCCTGGGAGACACTTTGTCGTCCGCTGGAAATGCTTTTACCCTGCCCTCTCTCTCTCTCTCTCTCTCTCTCTCTCTCTCTCTCTCTCTCTCTCTCTCGTTTGCTCCTCTTTTAAGTGCGAAGCCGTGACATTGCATAAATTTCCGTCCCTCGCGTGGCACAGAGAATTTCCAGCTTGACACTATTATGAGAAAAGGACACACATATACGGATGCTGTTGGTAGACTTCAGAAGCACAGGGGCGCAAGCAACTCTTAGGAATCTACAGATGCGAACTAGCCACGATTCCCAACCTCACGAGGCAACCTTCTGAAGAGGGTAAACGAGCCTGGCTTCAGCATAAAACATACAAGAAAATTGCTGCATACAATTGTGGCGTCAGAGAAAAACGTCGAGACTCTAGATGTTTACAAGAAAATGCTAATCAAAACTGTCAAGTAAAGGATTATCTTATCATTGCCGTTATCAACCTCGATATCAAGACTCATTCTTTCAAGGGGCCCCATTCCAATGTTTTTTTCTTGTTTTCTTCGGTCCTGGGCTCGATATGGGCGCTGAGCTGTCAGTCAGACGGGGGTAGGCATTTACCGAGTAAAAAAAAAAAAAAAAAAATCATTCTCAGCACCTGTTACCCGGAAGGGGGCATTAGTACATAACATGGCATCGTCAGAGAGAAAATGAAGCTAACCTGATTAGGAATGACCACAGCATTACCTCTTTGTTATTTTCATTGACATCTGTTCTTATATTCAAACAAGCACACACGTTTCTAAGAACATGCGTCATCCGAGTATAATAATTAAAATCCACGGCACCTCTCACGAAGCCAAGAGGAATCGACCAAGTACAGTATTGTCAAAACTAAACTAAAATAAATTAGAAAACAAGTAAAAATGAGTTCTCTGTACAGCGTATAATGCTGTATGCGCCGTGGCCCATGAAACTTTCAGCCACGGCCCTGTGGTGGCCTGTCTTATATAGTTGCAAGACCCACGATCATGGCTAACTTTAACATTAAATAAAATAAAACTACTGCAGCTAGAGGGCTGCAATTTGGTATGCATCATGATTGGAGGGTGGATGATCAACATACAAATTTGCAGCCCTCTAGCGTAAGCAGTTTTTAAGATCTGAGGGTGGACAGAAACAGTGTGGACGGACAGACAAATAGACATCTCAATAGTTTTCTTTTAAAGAAAACTAAATGTAAATAAAATGACATTCAACATTAGTATAAATTTAAACCTATCATTCTTAACAAGTATTTTTTATTTAATCTCTTAAAATTCATTAGTAATGCGTAGAAATGAAGGCGCCAATCCAGTCACAGTTATTTACATAAGCAAACAGGTAGATGTGTGAAAATAGAGAGAGGAAGTTTGAATTTTTTTAAAAAAACCAAAAAAACAAAGCCTAAATGATACAACTAAATTTCTTAAAACTACAAATACGTCTATCACACCAATCAATAAGAGCAAGAACTATGGCAAAAAAAATTTTAAAAAAAATCTAGACCTGTAAATGCTATAACATATAATATTATTACTATTTGTGAGAAGTGTCCAAACCAAGTAACTTGACCTGCAAATACTATAACAAATATTTTTACTATGTGTGAAATGTGTCCAAACCATGTAACTTAACCTGGAAATACTATAACAAATATTATTGTTATTTGTGAGAAGTGTCCAAACCATGTAACTTAACCTGGAAATACTATAACAAATATTATTGTTATTTGTGAGAAGTGTCCAAACCGAGTAACGTAACCTCCAAATAAATATTACTACTATTCATGAGAAGTGTCCAAACCATGTAATCTAACCTGCAAATACTATAACAAATATCTTTCCTATTTGTGAAAGGTGTCCCAACCATGTAACCTAACGAACGACCGCAAAAGCGCGTCATAACTTCCACATAATACGCTACCAACGAACATTCCCTGTGACGGCGAACAGCACACCTTGTTTAGTTGGTCGTAAGAACCCGACCTGACGTCACTGACTTGGTGCTACGGTTACCTGAACTGCGGCGGCTCCGATTGCAAATGTTTATATACCACCCTGGAAGTCCAGCTGCGACTCAAAATAAGAGAGTGTTAACATGCCAGCTTTAGTCTCACTGCGTCTCTCTCTCTCTCTCTCTCTCTCTCTCTCCAAAAGATTAACGACTACAGACAGATGCTTATCGCCAGAGAAGACTTGGATAAAATTTTGACAAGTGCATACTCACGAATTTTAGGATTAAATATTTTTCTTTTAATTGGGACACTTACAATTTCTATTCTTATTATAAAATCTTACGAGGAGAATGTTGAGGATAAAAGTGATTAGTGACCAAACAAGACAGCCAGATCTGCACAATTTCTTTTGTAGTTTAGTCAAATACTACATGTCTCTATTTGATTTTTAACCATAACCAAGTGTCAAATCCGCGGCACTTGTCAATTCCCACGAGCTTACTGCATGTCCACAAATCTATAGGGACTCGTTTGAAGTTTTATTTCCTTTGAAAAGTGAAAAGGCCAGTTAACAGAACGAGAGAGAGAGAGAGAGAGAGAGAGAGAGAGAGAGAGGAGAGAGAGAGAGAGAGATCTACGAGGTTTAAATATGTGTTTACTGATGCATATATCCGTGGAATTCTTCTGCGCACAATGAGAATGGCAAATTAAAAATAAAAATCACTAAACCAGGCTAGATGCTTTTCAAGTTGATCGCCTATCAATCGTCATAAAACAAGGCAGAAATGAACTGGAGTACAAAAAGGAATTTGCATTCTTTTCAATCATCACCAGTCTTCAGAAATTCAACGACTACAGTATGCCTCTTCCTCCATCACCTTGACTATTACCGGAGAGAAATGACACTCCCACGATACTTTCAAAGCCATTATTTCCTTTGACCTCCGCGTTAAAATATCCAAGGGTTATCTCTGGCAGTGTAAGTATATGTTACAGATTCCGAGTCATCGAAAATTCAAAAAGGAACCGAGATTGGTTCCTGTAAACTTGGTGGCTTTTATCAAACAGTGGAGTCCTGTACAGGGACAAATCTTGAATCTATTGGGTATAGAAATGACATAGTAAAAATAACAGTTGTCTCACCATTCAAAGCATACAACGGGGTCACCAACAACAAATACTATTAGATAACAAAACCTTTGAACCTGAAGCCTATAAGAATCATAGGAATCATCCGAATATCTTAACGATATGTCACAGAATACAGTGATGAATTCAATGTTATTACTGTACATAAAGTTAACCATATCTTAGTTTTACCAGACCACTGAGCTGATTAACAGCTCCCCAGGGCTGTTGGCCCGAAGGATTAGATATTTTTACGTGGCTAGGAACCAATTGGTCACCTAGCAACGGGACCTACTACAGCTTATTGTGGGATCCGAACCACATTATATCGAGAAATGAATTTCTATCACCAGAAATATATTCCTCTGATTCGACGTTGGCCGCGCCGAGAATCGAACTTCAGGCCACCGGATTGCTAGCTGAGCGCGAAAAACACTCGTCCAACGAGGAACTGCATATAAATAAGATTATTTCAACCAGAGAGAGAGAGAGAGAGAGAGAGAGAGAGAGAGAGTCAAAATGGTTGCTCGTCCTCTAAATAAAAGTACAATCTTTCCCAAAATTTAATCATATGTTGCCCATCTTCTGGCCCACCTCTGGTAAAAATATTTTCAGCATCAATGCAACTTTGTGTGCAATCCTGCAAACTAGTAGAACAACCCAATACATCTTTGTGTGTAATCCTGCAACCTTGCAAAACAACCCAATATACTTTAGTGTAATCCGAAGTTCGATTCTCGGCTCAGCCAACGCGCAATCACAGGTATTTATTTTTGGTGATAAAAATTCATTTCTCGATATAATGTGGTTCGGATTCCACAATAAACTGTAGGTCCCGTTGCTATGTGACTAATTGGCTCCTAGCCACGTAAAATATATCTAATCCTTCGGGGCAGCCCTAGGAGAGCTGTTAATCAGCTCAGTGGTCTGGTAAAACTAAGATATAGTACTTGTTTTCCAAACTAGCAAAACAGTCCAATACAGCTTTGTGTGTAATCCTACAGACCAGCAGAACAACCCATCATACTTTGTGTGTAATCTTGCAAGCAATCAAAACAACCCAATATAGCTTTGTGCGTAATCCTGCACACTTGCCAAACAAACCAATACAGCTTTGTGTGTAATCCTACAAGCTCGTAAAACAATCCAATAACTTTGTGTGTAATCCTGCACACTAGCAGAACAACCCTATATAACTTGGTGTGTAATCCTGAACACTAGCAAATCAACCAACACAAAACAATCTTAAGGCAATAACCTCGTCCCGCAGTGTTGACAGGGCTCATTCAATGTCTTCTGCAAGATCAATAATAAATATATCATGATGACCATAAATAACTCAATGATAAGAAACAGCCGAACGCAAACAGATGACCAAAATGAATTATGAAAAGGAGGAAACACTTAAAAAAGCATAAATCATGAAAAGGAGAAAACACTTTAAAAAGCATCAATCGCAACGTTATTTTCCTAAGAGTCAAAACAAATATACTTTTATTTTCATTCTTTTATTCCGTAGGTTTCACTTTGCCCTTCCTTTTTTGCAGAGAGCAATTTATCATGCTACATGGGGGTCTGGGCTCTAAATCATATATGTGCTTTTCTTTTGCAACATGAAATGTTGCGAACCTTTTAGGCGACCTCCAACAGCAACAATATATATATATTTCCAAGGGTACAATTAACTTATAAATACAGAACTAATTAATTTCACATCGAAAATTTATGGCTGCCAAGTCCAACTAAGGAAAACGAAACGTTCGGAATATCACATTTAACATTATCCGTTCCTTTCTGCGCTGACTCACGTCACAAAGGAGGTTCTTTTTATCATTTCAATAATCAATTTTCTGCTGCGCCTCTCGGCTGATAATCTGCAGAATTATTCTTTCACGCTACAATTAACATGTAATCTGATTTTCAGTTCTTATGATATACATAATTCTGATGAGAAAATATTAAATTTGGAAAAAAATATAATTAATGGAATATTTCAATAGTATTTTCACTGTTAGTTACTTCTTCAAAATTATTTATTATTTTTCTAGATGAATATTATAAAAATTTCTCGTGTGTGTTTTGTCTAATAATCGACATGTTCATCTTCTAGCCAAAGGTCTAGGTAAGAATTCCCGCATTATAGTGAATTCTACATTAAAAGACATTCGTGTCTTAATACCTATCAAAAAAAAAAAGAAAAAAAAAAAAAGTGAAAAATATTCATAATTAGCAGTGTGACAAACTTTCCCACCAAGTATCACTGTCTCTAAACCATAAAGAGGCAAGGTTCGAATCCTAACATGAGCCAGAGTATTTGATAATTATAACCTGGCATGGGCGTAAGTTATAGATATAGATATAGATATAGATATAGATATAGATATAGATATAGATATAGATAGATATATATATATATATATATATATATATATATATATATATATATATATATATACACACATATATATATGATATATATATATATATATATATATATATATATATATATTATATATATATATACACATATATAAATAAGTGCAAGTACTGGAACTCTTAGTTTTTCGTTCATGCAATCCCTTAAAAGCTTAATCTACAGGTAATTATGATGTTGTGACTATTTACTGAGTTTTTATACCTTAAAATCACACTTTGGAAGGTCAGTTATTTTATTGATAATTACTGATAACAAGAGAGAACTGGCGCGTTTCTGAAACTAAACAAATCTTTGATACCTTAGGATTACAATGGCTATTTTTTTATTCTTTAAAATGACTTACTAATGAATTGTTTCGGTTACCTCATTTCAAGAAGACGTGAGGTTATGTTCTCAATTCAGCGAAGGTCACAACAGTAACAAGGTAAATTATCACATTAGACTTTTGTACTAAGATGGCAGCAACAGTGAACATACCTGTCTGAATTAGTAGGCGTACGATAAATTCCTCATAAAACAG
>NC_061101.1:54238624-54251124 GCF_015104395.2 Macrobrachium nipponense | reverse complement strand
CAGATGAATTATGAAAACGTATTCATCTCAAACTACAAAATGGGGGTAGTTGTACCTGACGCATATTGACTATCATATGAATGTTTCCTGATATTTTAGTCACCAGCTTGTGTAAAATCTGTGTAAAATGAACTTAAAAGCAAACATAGACGGAAATGTGTTCAGCTGGATGTTATCATGAAATCTCAATTTTGAAGATAACACTTCACCCACAAAGCCGCCCTTCATTATTTTGAACTGTTCGTAATACTAAATCCTCCCTAGGTTAATGTCTTTTTGCAAAGTAAGGGAAAACGGCGAGAAAGGAAGTTTATGATTCGTGATTTTTTTCACCAGTCTCGAAAGAGGAAAGCCGAGTCGAAAAGCAATGTTAAAACAAAATATAAAAAATCGAGTTCTCTTTAAACAACATTGATGTTTCATACACATTTAATGTATGTTCACAATTTGAAAAGTGACCTCATAAAGTATGAAATTATAATTAAGTGTCTCGCACTTTGCCTGCCAGCCAGCCAAGGACAGCTCCTCATCAACGTGGCTTCTACTGGATATCTATTTAGGCATTCCGTGTTTCTGGTTGCTCCCAATTTGATTCTAATAGATATCTGCTAGATGCTGAAGTCTTTTACTAATAAATACGATTACTACAAAGTAAAGGAATCGATCTATCAAACGCTTGACGACGCTCGCATAACATGCCATTTAATTTTTCACAATCTTGCGTGCGTTTGTAAACAACCCCCCTCCCCCCACCCACTCAAAAACAATCAACTTACGGATCTCTGCCTCATAGATAAAAATAAAATACTCCCTAAAAGATGGACTATACCATAACCGACAAATATACGTACAAACATACGTACTACGAAACTGCTACTCAGTCAACACTCCGTCAAACTCACTAAAATCAGTAGTACTTGCTCAATTAAATCTACTAAATAAAAATCACTTGACTGGACAGATGAAAGGGAATCTCTAGAAACGGTTGTTTGTTAGTTTGTTTGTATGGTGTTTTGACGTTGCATGGAACCAGTAGTTATTCAGCAACGGGACCAACGGTTTTACGTGACTTCCGAACAACGTCGAGAGTGAACTTCTATCAACAGAAATACACCTCTCTCACACCTCGATGGAATGCCAGAGAATCGAACTCGCGGCCACCGAGGTGGTAGGCCAAAACCATACCGACCACGCCACTGAGAAGCTTCTAGAAACGGTTGACCTTTCTGAATATCCAGAGATTTCGAAATCTTCACAAAGGACAATAATTCTGACAGCGCTTCATGAGTACTGCCAGTAAAATTATAGACCATTACACTAATCAAGTCTAGATTAGCAAATTATTTTTGAAGGTTATTCATTCTGGGAGAACTGTAATCGTCACTGAACTGTGAAACACAGCTGAAGGTCACCACATATTATATGTATTACTTTTAAATACAAAGGAGCAAAGAATTGTTTCTCAACGTCTTGGGCGCGAGAATCTCAAGTATCACTTTGAAACACTTTGGAACTAAAGGAGAATTCACATGCTGGAAAGGAATTGCCATTCTGGCAAAAACAGACTAACTTTAGTAACAGAGGTACAAAAATGAAGGAAAAACTTCCAAATAATTAGGAACAATGATATCCAATACGGGTTCTCTTGAGTTGGAATTAGCAAAAGACTAGAAAAGGGAAGATTGAATAAGGGGGTGGATATCAAATAGAAGTAATACATACAAAAGTAAGAGCCTAACAGTATCTGTAATGGAATACAGACAAAAGTCAACGTATGAATGAAAACTATAACGAGAAGATTTTACTTATTTCTGAAAAAAGCTTTTTGAAGAAACTTGAGAAACGAATCGGAGGGTTTAGTTAAAGATGGTGCCATATGGGAAATCATGAATGCTCTATATGTTTAAGATATGAAAATGGCGGCCTGGACATGGCCTTCGGAAACATCACGGGGAGAGTACTAGAAGATAGTACATGAGAGGAGAGGCCGAGATAAGCGGAGACTTGTGGAGACGAAGCACAGGATAAATATTAGTGACAGAACTTTCCGGATCCCTCAGCGTCGTACAGCGAGAGGCGATAGTAATGGTGATTGACGAGCCATCATTTATAAGAAATACTAGAACTGAGCTTTTCTGGAAAAACAGCAGACGACGGCAGTTTTTAAACATTGATCATCGTCTATAAAGCTTACAATGACATATAAATTGCATGCACAAACATACACACACACACTATATATATATATATATATATATATATATATATATATATATATATACATATACATACAACACACACATATATATATATATATATATATATATATATATATATATATATATATAAATATATATATATATATATATATATATATATATACTATAGATCTATATATATATATATATATAGATATATATATATATATATATATATATATATATATATATATAGATATATATATACGTATATATAGATATTATATATATATATATATATATATATATATATATATATATATCTATATATATATATATATATATATATATATAGATATATATATATATATATATAGACATACATATATAGATATATATATATATATATATATATATATATATAGATAGATAGATATATACGTATATGTATATATATACTATATATATATATATATATATATATATATCTATATATATATATATATATATATATATATATAAGCGTGTGCCGCGCGTACACAGACAGTCTCTCTCTCTCTGTCTCTCTGTCTCTGTGTCTCTCTCGGGGCTGAAGTTCATTGTGACATGAAGTCTATATACTAAGTCGTTAGTCAGCTTCTCTCTCTGTCTTTTATGCAATCTGTTACGTGACGAGAAAAGGTGATAATGAAAACGAGGACATTTATTAGAGAGCAGATAAATGGGGCCCAAAATAATGGCAAAACTCGAGCAAAATCACGCTCCACTGCATCATTCTTTACACAGATCGTGTCCTTAAGAGCACAAGAAATAAGATGAAAGTTGGGCGTCGAACTACTGTACTCTGAAAGTCATTTAAGATAGAAAATAAAATAAAAATACATACTGCATGAATTACAAAACTGACTTCGATCCGCCAACCTAGGCATGATTCGAACTAGCCACCGGACTGTCGAGAACTGCGATCAGCTGTGTATTAATGCAGACAAGTTCTAGTCATTATAAAGGTAAACCAAAATGGCTATTTCCCAAGAAATAATTATCATGTTTCAGAGGCCCGGTTAATAAACTCTACATGTTCGAAGGTAATTTTCAATTTCATGCGGTTACTTCGATACATTTAAATCAGAATGTAGCCTCCTGGCTCCTTAACATAATATCCTGGAGTAGTTAGGATACAAATAGATTCTGGCCAAGGATTCTAGGCCTTAATTTCGGGGAATTTGTTGGGAGCCACTCATATTATCCTTGGTAAAGAATATACGCAGCTGAACTTCTGGAGCCGAACTGCATGCATCTATTTAGGTATGCGGGTTCAATATCCTTCGCGTTAATGGCCCAGTACCAGAGTGAGTGATAGAACTGATCTGGCAGATAATATAAAAACTCGGACGCTAAGCGTAGTGTAAACTCTGATACAATTCTGCTTAGACTTGAACTTCAACAGTTTAGCACCGGAACTCAGTAATAAATATAGTTAAATAATTAAATAAATACATAAATATAAGCATACATACTCCAAAAAGGACAAATTCGCTGCCTATAACGCTATCAATTCCATAGAGGAATTCACTGATACCGAAAGTTTAAAAAAAGCAACTATTTATTTCCAAGTTTCAGAGGGTCAGTGCCCCCATTTTGAAGGCTTGGGAATCATCTCATTTTTTTTTTTTTAACTTTCTGCAGTATCGAGGTCCTCTATAAGATTCATAATGTGTATGTATACGTATACACACAGTATATATATATATATTCAATCAAATATAGAACCACTTTCCATACTGAGATAGCACCAGATTAAGAAGTGGTCAATATACACCCACACTTAATATGCTGAATCACGGAAGAACACCCTGTGTGCAAAACTTCCTGGACGAAAGCTCCCCTGACAACCTCCCAACACCCGCCCCCCCCTCCTCTAACACAGACACACACACACAAACACACAGACACACTCTATATCTCTCTCTTCCATTCAAAGACTAATAACTTATCGATGACATCTACCAAGCCTAGCTCTTTCTAGACAATCCTAAAATCTCTTTCGTCCTAAGACATTTCTCCCATTTCTCATCCTTTCGAGTCTTCTCATGTCACATAATATACTAAGTAAAAATATCCTCAATTTCACCTCAAAGCTTTTCTTTCCGTTGCACTGACCACTAAACCTTTATTGCCATGCAGGGCATTTGGCTCAATAATCCCTTCACACATACAAACCTTTGCTTTCACTGACACTTCAAGATCGCCCTTAAAGTTGTGCGAATATCCTACTTTCCTCTTGGTTTTACCTATATATTCTGTGACACATCATCTGTCCTCCCGCTTTCTCCCAAAACATTTGCTTACGACTGCTTTATAAATGAACTGCTTATACTCTTCCATTATCTTCATATCTACTGCTTGAATTCTTCCACTATCCAAATTAACTATTCAAACCTACTGCTTGTATTCTTCCACTATTCAGATAACTATTCTCATCTACTGCTTGTATTCCCCCAATTCAAATTAACTATTCACGTCTACTGCTTGTATTGTCCCACTATTCAGATTAACTATTCTCATCTACTGCTTATATTCTTCCACTATTCAGATAACTATTCTCATCTACTCCTTGTATTCCCCAAATTGAAATTGACTATTCACATCTACTGCCTTTAATCTTCCACTATTCAGATAATTATTCTCATCTACTGCTTGTATTCCCCCAATTGAAATTGAAATTTCACATCTACTGCCTGTATTCTTCCCCTATTCAGATTAACTGTTCTCATCTACTGCTTGTATTCCCTCAATTCAGATTAACTATTCACATCGACTGCTTGTAGTCTTCCACTATTCAGATAACTATACTCATCTACTGCTTGTAATCCCCCAATTGAAATTGACTATTCACATCTACTGCCTGTATTCTTCCAAACTATTCAGATTAAATATTCTCATCTACTGCTTGTATTACCCCAATTCAAATTAACTATTCACATCTACTGCTTGTTTTCTTCTACTATTCAGATTAAATATTCTCATCTAACCCCCTACAAGGAAAGTGAAATATCTGAACTGAAGGATTGGTCAGTGTTACTTTGCGAATCTATCGCGAGCATTTTGCTGTGGAAATCCACAGAAAATATTGTTATAGGAATATTCTGGTAGAATCATTTGCAGTAACAAAGAAACCCTCTCTCTCTCTCTCTCTCTCTCTCTCTCTCTCTCTCTTCTCTCTCTCTCTCTCTCAAGCGGGGATTTTACAAAGAAAAAAAATTGTCGAAAAGACAGGAAATCGTACGATTCCTTAAAAATGGAATGTCTTCTTCTTACCCCCAATCCATAGAAAATAATGTTATAAGAATATCGTAGAGGATTCTTTTACAGCAGTAAAATCTCTCTCTCTCTCTCTCTCTCAAGAGGAGGTTCTAAAAAAAAAAATGTCGATAAGGCAGGAAATCGTACGATTCCTTACAACTGGAATACCCTCCTCTTTCTCTCTCCCTCCTTCCCCCTCCCCCAGCAAGAGGTAATTGTAATAAGGCGAGGACTTTAATATGGAAAACATAAAGCCGGAGTTTTTTTTTTTTTTTACTGTCAAAATAAAGCATCGATAGGAGAGGGGAGAAAAGCACTAATTTCGCGGCCTCATCCCTGCCATTAGCACAGCACTTAACCACAACTAAGACCAGCATCGTCCAGACAACTACAAAAGTTAAAACGAATGCCCTTGCCCAAAAGGGGCACGGCTGTAAATCAACACACATTTTAAACTTAAATACCCAAACAACAAAAGCACAAAAGGGTGTAAATACTCCCCAGGTATATCTATTTTGACGTCAACAATAGTTTGTCGAAGTTTCTTCCAGGCAGACTATTTTCGGGAAGGGCTCTCTCTCTCTCTCTCTCTCTCTCTCTCTCTCTCTCTCTGCTCTCACTCTCTCTCTCTCTCTCTCTCTCTCTCACTTTTCATTGAGAGTTAGGTGCAACCTGCTTAGAATTCACCTCGAGTTGTTGTTTGAGCGAAGTCAGCTATAAACGACTGGACTAAAACTAATAAAAAGTCGAAAGTAATATAATTCAACAGCAATTGAAAAAAAGTCGTAAAACTAAAGTTCACACGTTATCACTATTTTACCAATGACAGAAATAATTATTAGCATCATTACTTTCAAGAGCAATGTCGCCATTAAAACATCTTACTCATGGAGCCATCCGCTCAAAGTTTGGCAGACACTGATTTTACAAATTCATAAATGTGAAGATTCGGATGGCATCTAATTTTCCTAATTAACATTTAATATAACAACGGAAAAATTCATCTTGATTCACGATTCTGTCAACCTCTTTACAAACTCTGAAAACCCTTGGAGATCATTTTCATTTCGACGTCATCGCTGTGAAATCAAGCGGCGAAAATCTTGATTTTTTCCACATTAAATGGTATTTATGATTCGCAGCATGTACAAATCCTACGCAACAAGCGGAAGTGTTTTACGTTTACACAAATTTCAAGTGCTAAGACTGACACGGATGGATGCACGTAACGAAAAAAGGGCTGGTATTCTTATATCACCATCTAAACGTTAGATTCACAGGGTATTATTAACAATAATAATAAAATGAGAACAATAAATTACAAACCATGAACACTTTTTCGTTTTCCCTGTCCTAATATCATCTGGAATAAGTGCCAGGGAATATGTACGAAGGAAAACCTCGTATTGCAGCTTTTAGTTTACTACCCTCTCTGCTCTGAGGGCGTTCATGAACTCCCCACTGATGAGCCTCCCTTAGCCTTCCCTTCCGAGGACCCCCTTCCCCCGCCCGAATCCCTGGATGAACTTCAAGCCCTCACAAAACATGAACGCAAGCTCATCGGAGCTTTGGTTAAATCCCAAATAGCAAATGCACTGCGCTGTCTGACCCATGTGCACTTTCTATTAACCTTATACTCGTGGTCACTCCCCTAATCTTTTGCCAGTCTCCCCCCGCCTCCCCCCCCCCCCCCACCCCTTTTACAGCATTTTTCTCCTATTGCTGCCTCTATCCATCCCCGACACCCCACGAAAGAGAGAGAGAGAGAGAGAGAGAGAGAGAGAGAGAGAGGATCACCTATTCACCTTTTTGACCCCAAAAGGACGCGGTATAACTATGGGATGTCGCCTTGCCATCTGACAAAGGATGCAGTGAATTTCAACTAAATGATAGAAACCACTGCAAAATGAAGTTAAATTTGATTCTTAGTCCCTTTGGATATTCATTCGTGCTACTTCATCTACTACTATATCATACCTCAATCCTTTACCAGTAATTTACACCTTACGGGCAAAATATTTTCTCATAAGTTCTAGACCTTTAACTAAAATAATAATAATAAAAAAAGGTAGAATGACGATTAAAACTCTCCCATACTAAGAAGGTATGCGCGTGTATGAACAGACTGATGATTAGAGAGGGTACGAATAAAATATATAAATATCTGCCATTCATAATGTGTGCCTGAGGGCTTCATCCCAGAGAGCTCTAATTCAAAAGCAGCTGTTTCGGTGTCTATCGTCGGACTTCGTTTATCTCTTTCGCTATCTCCTATGTCTGTTTTCCTTGGCTGTCTTCTTCTCCTTCCGTCCCGTGAGCGGTTTCTTGTGGCGGGCGCCTTTTCCTCCGCACAATACCTTGACGAATCGATCGTCCTCACTCGCACTCGACTTTATTTTCATTTATTACTGTACTCACTTTTTGTTATTTACGATTCGGTACTTGGGTCGAGGTGTCCAGGCCAGTTACACGCGCGTAGGTGAAAAATCTCTCTCTCTCTCTCTCTCTCTCTCCTTAAACGTGCAGGAGTATTTGGGAGGAGGTTAAATCAGTTCACAGTGAAGCATCTTTCAGGGATTTTATTTTTCGGTAGAAGGCGTTGCCCTTACATCATTATTTTTTCAACCTCTGACCTTCGACCAGGCAGTCAAGCTTAGTGACAGTCACCAACTAAACTGTATGAATTGTATGTTTTGCTAAATTAATGAACCTTAAAATCTCCAACTCTTTAAAGTATACTCTAAACGAAACTATATGCATAAGGAAAACTTAATATAGACAAAACTAATACTCTTAACGAAAATATTGAAAAAAAAAAAAAAAATTAACATCGACAAAACTAAGAAGAATCATGAACCGTTCAAATATGTGAGCAAACAGAATTTTGACAAGAAAATAAAAAAAAGAGAAAAAAAGCATCTTTTACTAAAAAATTATTGACTGAAGCCACTTCAGTTTAAGGACCTTTATATTTCCTGCTCCACATGACAGTAGACACCAGTTACTGCAGAGTCGTCGAAACATAGGAACTCATCAGGATACGGCCGTGAAAAAAAAGCAATGTATATGAAGTGTATGAAATTATTTGATATCAAAACGCATAAAGCACAAAATCCGACGGATAACACACCAGAATGCATAAGAACAGAAGGAACAAGTCTGTGAATAACGTCTTGTCCGGTTTTAGCATCAGTGACCCTCTTAGCTGTAAGCGTAGATAACCTACAATCAATCATTCAATCTCGGATTATTATTATTATTATATTATTATTATATTATTACTAATTATTATTATTATTATTGTTACTATTATTTTGTCTATCACAGTCATCCTATTCGACTGGGTGATTTTCATAGCGTGGTGTTCCAGGTTACATCCTGCCTTCTTAGGAGTCCATCACTTTTCTCACTATGTGCGCTGTTTCTAGGACCACACTCTTCTGCATGAGTCCTGGAGCTACTTCGGCATGTAGATTTTCCAGGTTCCTTTTCGGGGATCTTGGGATCGTGCCTAGTGTTGCTGTGGTTGTGGGTACATTTTACACTGGCGTATCCTTTCTTCTTCTTCTTCTTCTTCTTCTTCTTCTTCTTCTTATAAAGGTATGGGTTTACCCAGAGAACTGCATTCTTCTTATAGAGATGTAAATTATAGCAACGAAAAATTTCGGTAATCAGGCAGTTATGTGGCGTGAGAACAAATATGCTTTACAAGGAACTTTTAGGCCCGTGCCAGGCACACTGTTGGTGGTAACCGTCACCGATTATCCTTCTACAAGAGTAATCAAAACATCTTGAAGTTGCTGCCTGAAGCAGTATATGAACGCAACACGTTAACAATGGATATTCTGATGAAACATTAAAATCAAAGGAAATCATATAGCAGTAAACTGTAGTTTTCTATCATGCGACGGTACGGGGTGAATTCGACTAACGAAATACTAATATTTTCGTTAAAGTAAGACTGCCCCTGTCAAATTAACATAACTGATATCGTAGAGTGAAAGGCTAAAAGGAATATTTAAAAAGTAATTCATGCTCTGTGTAGAAAGATAATCAGTGCCAAAGTGCGATGTGACAGATGTAAAACTCAATACCTCGAAAGATCACAGTGAACAATTAAAATCTCTGCCTCAATCTTGATTTCTACTGAATTTACTCATATTTTTACCACCGACAAAGGAATGTACATTTTTGGGAGACTGGATTTGTGGGAGGGGGGAAGGGAGGAAGATTTCTCAGCCTTGTTTTAAATGATAAATCCTCTACTGCAGATGAATCGCGACACTCATGATGTCCTTTACGGCCAACTTCAGCCCCAATATGAAGGGAGGTGAGAAGGGGGTGGGAAGGGCACGACGAGTAAAAAAAAAAAACCAAAAACGAAAGATATTAGTGTCTTATCAATAGTTTTTGAGGTCGCTGAGATGAACAGTGACACTCTCGATGCCCCGAAAGGAATGGGGGTGAGAAGTGATGTAATATAAAATGTAATATAAAATGTCAGAAATGCTAGGCAATGTAACTGAAGCAACTATCTTAACAGGAAAGGGAGAGTGAACGAGAGATGGTGAGAGGGAGAGGAAGTGAGAGAGTTTATTGATTGTCATTCAGTATTTTCCTGGCAGCACCGGGTTGGTAACCTAGTCTAGTATATGTGAAAACATATATATATATATATATATATATATATATATATATATATATATATATATAATATATATTTATATATATATGTATATGTATATGTGTATATATATATATAATATATAATATATATATATATATAGAGAGAGAGAGAGAGAGAGAGAGAGAGAGAGAGAGAGAGAGAGAGGGCACACAAGAATTTTTTCGTCGGGAATTACGCGGAACGAAAAAAATGCTTGTCATATACGTACTGCGTTCAACACAAAACTTATTTTTAGAATACCTTTACCACCCACTTAACTCTAAAATAAAAGAAAGAGAGAGAGAGAGAGAGAGAGAGAGAGAGAGAGAGAGAGAGACAGGCAGGCTGGTTTTTCCATCAAAGACAATCTCCTCAAAAAGAAAGCTCCTCGTCTTACCTGACTGATAAGAAATTATGAAGACTCGACTTACAGAAAAAGTCAAGTGTGTTTTCCACATAATATTGAATATACAATAAACGAAAAACAAACACACTCTACCTGCCTGGCGAGGTCAGGTTTTTATTATATTTTTCTCGTTGAAAACAAACCCAACATTTCTCTTTCATGTTTCTCCAGGATAATAGTTAACATTTGTACTCTTTGTGTAGGGGATAAAACAAAAGATCATTAACTTGACTCGTAAGATTCCACTGGACACCATTATCTTCAAGTGAAGGAGAAAATAATGAATCCTCGGAAAAGAGCGGAAAATTCAGATGCAGATAAAATAAATAAGTTATGTAAATAAATGACTGGCCTCGGAAAATTAGCAACAAGATAAATTTTTGTGCAGAATGGACCCGAGAGTGCCCTCGAGATAGGAAACTTACGCCCCAGAATGAATGCGAAACGCTTCAGTAAAGAAGCGATGGAATAACCCAATTTTTAACAACAAGATTTGATCATATTGAGTGAGGTACTGTTTATTTCTGTGAATAAAACAACTGAAGCGATTATAATACTTTGCCTCGAACAATGCTCCAAGGCTAAAGGCTGAATAAATGGTTAAATATTCTAGGGGAAAATGAACTATTAGTTAGGGACACTGAGAGGGCGCGAGTAATGAAAATTCATGTCAACTATTTTTAATCAATCTATAATTTTCATAACTAACAAATCCTCGGTCTTAACATTGGTATAAATTTTAAGACGCTAGAAGATTTATCCTAATGTTAAGACCTCAGGTTTGTTAGTTATGAAAAATAAAAATTGACGAAAAATTTTTCATACTTCACTAAGATAAGCAAAGGCTTCGTGGCAAACAACATCTGTAAGGTACATCGGACTGATAAACACACATTAAATGACATGGTAATATGTTGGAATATGTCGGGCTTTTGTGTACACGAGGAATTAACCAAAAATACGTTAATGAGTAAAGAGCTGGGCTGAAACACACAAACACGTATGTATGTTTATATATATATATATATATATATATATATATATATATATATATATATATATATATAGATATATTAGATATATAGATATATATATATATATATATATATATATATATATATATATATATATATCATATATATATATATATATATATATATATTACACAAAAGCTCGACATACTCCAGAACATTACCAAGTGTCATTTAATGTGTGTTTATCAGTCCGATGTACATTACAGATGTTGTTTGTCACGAAGCCTTTGCGTATCTTAGTGAGGTATGACAAATTTTAATCAATTTTTATCTTTCATAACTAACAAACATGAGGTCTTAACATTAGGATAAATCTTCTAACGTCTTAAAATTTATCCCAGTGCTAAGACCTCGGGTTTGTTAGTTATGAAAAGTACAGATTGATTAAAAATAGTTGACACGAATTTTCATTACTCGCGCCTCTTAGTGTCCCTAACTAACAGTTCATTTTTCCCTAGATGTTTAACCATTTATTCAGCCTTTAGCCTTGGATCATTGCTCGAGGCAAAGTATTATAATCGCTTCAGTTGTTTTATTCACAGTAATAAACAGTACTTCACTCATTATGTTCAAATTTTTTGTTTTGTTAAGTTAAAAATTGGGTTTAATTCCATCGCTTCTTTACTGAGCGTTTCGCATTCAATGGGGCGTCAGTTTCCGGTATCTCAAGGGCACACTCGGGTCCATTCTGCTCAAAGTTTATCTTGTTGCTAATTTTCCGAGGCCAGACTTTATTTACATAACTTATTTATTTTTTCAGCATCTGGATTTTCCGCTCTTTTTCTCCTTCACTTGAAGATAATGGTGTCCAGTGGAATCTTACGAGTCAAGTTAATGATCTTTTGTTTTATCCCCTACACAAAGAGTACAAACGTTAACTATTATCCTGGAGA
>NC_061101.1:54231124-54233624 GCF_015104395.2 Macrobrachium nipponense | reverse complement strand
AAGAGGGATTTCGGTATTATATATAATCTGATATACACACATTCTCTCTCTCTCTCTCTCTCTCTCTCTCTCTCTCTCTCTCTCTCTCTCTCTCTCTCTCATTATACATCTCTTTCTCTTTTTATCTCTTTTGGAAGTGAACTGAAAGTTGAACAAGATATGGCAACAGCTCTCCTAGGAAACAATTGGTTACTAAGCAACGGGACCTACAGCTTACTGTGGGACCCGAACCACGTTATATGGAGAAATGAAATTCTAATCACCAGAAATAAATTCCTCTGGTGCCGCAGCGGGGAGCGAACTCCGGCTACCAGATTGATAGGAGGGTACGCAAACCACTCCTCCAATGATAAACTTACAATTGCATAAATACCTTGCAGTTAACAGGTAAAGTAGCACACTCCAATCGGATAGAGACAACAAGAAACAAAACAACAACATAAATAAAAAAAGAAAAACAATCATCAAAGCCTAGTCATTTTCCTCTTAAGCACAATCTGGCAGGATGATCTCATTTCCACCTCATGTCCTTTCAAGGGCAATTATAGCGAAAAGGACATGATCTCAAGTGAAAAAATTAAACTAAATAAAAAAAGAAAACCTAATTTAGTCTTCTCACAGGTATTCAGAATAAACTGGATATGGGCAGGATATTACCATGCCGCTACTCTATGCATTTAATACTTACATTTCAGTGCTGAGACATATATTATATATATATATATATATATTATATATATTATATATATATATATATATATATATATATATATATATACACGTACAATATACACTTATGTAATATACAATTATACACTAAACATAAATATATACATGCATGCATATATAAATATACATAAACGTGTATGATTCTACATTTATATGCGCATATGTATATATACAAATATAACTCTGGATTGCAATCCAAATACTTTATGTATGCATGCATACATACATACACACATAAATACACACATAGATACATACACACAACATACACACAGCATATATACATATATCTATATATATATATATATATTATATATATATATATATATATATATATATATAATATCTAATATAACACCTTACCGTCCTCTGAACAGAGGTAAATGTGAACTGCATATACTGTGGATATGATCTCATTCGAAACCTACTCATACATACCTATTGACAGTCATCCCAAAGCGATCTGACTGACTGGATGTTATGGTCTCAATCCCGAGCGGCCTTGAGGTCGTGCCCGAGTCATCCAACGAAGCTGGTGGAGGAAATGTGACAACGTAACGGAAAGTAAGTATAACGTTACAGCCGCCACAGATATCTCTGGAATTCGCAAATAACATGTCATTTGTCCGTTCCTTTTTAAAGACCACCACCTCCTGTAATGTCTTCGGAAGCTTTTAATCATAGACTACTTCATCAAAAGAAAAGAACGCAGTCTGGATTGTGTAACTATATACTAACAGTGGCATCACGAAAGGATAATTTAATCCACTACGATAAGTATTCTTTCTGATTACTGCCATGAACAATATCATATATTAAATTCGACGTCAAACACGTTCATCAAGATTTATTTTCGATTATTCTTTTTATCTAATCCTCAACTTCGGGCCAATACCTGGAGAGGATTCTCGCCAGTGTATACAAGGGGGCGTTTTTCAATGACGATCTGATTGGGGTTATCTGCAATTCACAGTATATAATTTCAGCTCTCTCTCTTTCTCTCTTTATATATATATATATATATATATATATATATATATATATATATATATATATATATATATTATATATATACATACATATATATAAACATATATAGTGTATAGACTAGTGCTGGGTACTGAAGCTTTTATTTTGTATATATACTCTGGGAGTAAGCCTACAAACTACTTTGTTGTTGGTTATTGTTGTTGTTCCTGCTGGGGGTGGGGGGAAGGAGGGCCGGAAAGGTCAGTGGATGAGCCTACAAAGGTCTGATAAAAGGTGATTCGCGTTGAGTTAAAAATACAGGAATTTTAGGATACGATATTAATGATTCATTTATCAGAATGAAAATGTAAAGAATAAATAATGTGCATATTAAGTAGTATAGAAAAATTATTTCTAATAAAATATAGCATATGTATCTTAATTTTCGTTGGTGAAAACAAGCTCTATTCGACTGTAGATTCTAAACACGTTTTAACTTACGTTAAAAGTTAGGATTATAATGTTTTACAACTTATACGTGTTATCATTCGTTTAGGCTCCTGCAGTACATTTAGTCATCAGTAATCCCTGTGTCGGCATAGCATATGTATGTTATATATATATATATATATATATATATATATATATATATATATATATATATATATATTATATATATATATATATATATAACATATATATGTGTGTGTATGTATGTATATAATGTATGTACGCCTATGTATGCATGTATGCGTGCGCACGTCTACGACGAAACCTAGTAAGAACTCAAGAGCATTTGATT
>NC_061101.1:54214901-54227401 GCF_015104395.2 Macrobrachium nipponense | reverse complement strand
ATATATATATATATATATATATATATATATAATATATATACATACATACTACATCTCCTGACAGAATATATTCAGAAGAGACAAAGAGACTTTCGCTCAAGATCTGGAATCATGGTTTTGATCTACCACATCTGTGATACACAGGGCTTTCTTACAAAAGATTTATTCCTGCTTTGAGGTATAAAATCCATTCACAGCCTAATGCAAGATATATCAGTATGCAAAACATGATGACACAAGTGCCAGATATTTCCTGGCTTCAGTTAAAATGCATCATAAAGACTTGACACAAATTTTAAGTCTGTCCCTTATTGCCTGCTTATGATAACGGTAAGCAAAAATTTAAAACAAAAGTAGAGCATACAAGTGAGATTCATTGATGATATTTGTCTGATCATTTAATATAATTTCCTTTTTTGTTAGTTATTCTCTCTCTCTCTCTCTCTCTCTCTCTCTCTCTCTCTCTCTCTCTCTCTCTCTCTCTCTCTCTCTCTCTCGGAATCCCAACATGTTAAGAGGGGAAAATGAATTGTAGTTTTGTTAGACAACAAAGGTACTATCTCAATATAGAAATAATCTCGGTTTATACGGCAATTAGCGGCACTAAAACTTAATAAACTGCAGATAAATCTTGAGACAAATGGAGCAATTTGCGAAGGTGATGGTAAAAATAAAAGGGACACCAAAAGGCTCACAACAAATAGCTGAAGATCAAACTGATTAATTGACGACGATAAACATGATAGCAGATAACATCTCGGAGAAAAAAAATATATATATAAAATAAATCCGGCGACAAGGTTCCCGCTGCTCGCTGTTAAATCGACTATAACTTACAGAGGCAGGACTCCTCTAATCCGCGCCGGTGACGTAATTTGACTGTAACACGCCTCAAATACACAAATAAGTCGAAAGCGCCCCGTTCTAAACAAACCTAAACAAATTCCTTCATATCACAGTTATTTCTTCCGAATTGCCACCCATTCCAAGCCCCCCCCCCCCCCCCTCCCCCAAAACCCCCCACGGTATTTCGCGTTACATTTTTTTATAAGTGTTCGTGTGGATAAAATTCATATCTCCGGGAGTGAAAGTTTCGCCGAGGGGTCTACCAGGGATGGCGAGAGAGGAGGAGGAGGAGGAGAGATGGACACACTGGGGTCCAGGGCTCTCCTTACCTGCGATGGACACAACGGGCCATATACAGGGGCCTCAGGTACGGGCGATGCTGACCCCGTGAGTTCAGACTCTCCAAGTGATTTTGTGGCAGGTATAGGGGAGATTGGGTAAGCCTGAAGTCCAATCTATAAAACCTACCTCGCTGCGCAAGATTTATAACTCATGGCGACGAAGCTTTTCAATATAGTCTGGAAAGACACTTCGTTTTATTTGTTTATCATCACTCTGCTGCATTTTTGGACGTGATCCTTACGAAAGGTATTCGAGTTTTATTGTGAATATCTCTCTCTCTCTCTCTCTCTCTCTCTCTCTCTCTTATCTCTCTCTATATAGATATATATATATAATATATATATATATATATATATATATATATATATATCTAAAATATATATTACTATACACACTCACTCACACACACACACACCCATATATATATATATATATATGTGTGTGGTGTGTGTGTGTGTCAGCATTCATCATATTTATTCCCAGAAATGTTTTATAAATTATATTACAGACTGTAAGCTTTTAGAAAACCAAAAGCAACAATTTTGCTTGGACAAACACTTACTACACAGGACTAAATTTACCTCATACTAATCCATTTCCCTAAATAAATTAATTATGTTTTAGCGTCAGGGCGGGAAGCAATTTATCATAAGCCTCTTTATGCATTCGTGAATATAATTCCGATATTCGTCCTCATTCTAATAGCTTTTATACCAATTTTAATAGCTTTTATAAAGTTGATGTGAATATTAATGGTACCACCGTTCCAAACGCGAAATTATCTTTACTGAGGAGTCAGTAAGTCCGGGGTCAGGTCCCGGAAAGAAACTATAGTAAATCTGAAGGGCCCTCTTGAAAAAAAAACAAAGGCGGGGGGGGGGGGGGGGGGTGGGGGGGGGGGGGGGGGGGGGGGGGTGGGGGGGGGGGGGGTAACTTTCAGAAATGCAAGTAGTGTTTTAAATGCCAGCTAATCTTTCACGAAATTTGGGTACGTTAGATAGGAAAACATTGTAGAAACCCCACTGCGAATCACAACAAGCGATGACCAACGCACTTCCACTACTTGAGTCCTTGACGCGAAGTCTTAGCTTTTGTTTATTCTCAGGTATTAGGCCGCTGTACCCTGTGAAAGGGAGTGCAACTGACGTTGGGATAAAAGGAAAAAATGACCAGGTAAATGTCTAATTCAAATTTTTTTTATTTTTCGCTTAGTTGGGGAGTAAGGCTAAAACTACTTTGTTGTTGTTGTTAATGATGATGGGGGATAGGAAATGTCTATGAAAGAGCCTAAAAAAGTTTCAAAAAGGTGTTTCGCGTAGAGTTAAAGATACAGGAATTTTTAGGATAGGATATTTATGATTATTTATTTTGAGTGTAAAATGTAGAAATAAATAATGTGCATGTTAAACAGTATAGAAAAATTATTTCCAATAAAAATATTACATTTATTTTAATTTCGTTGGTGAAACAAGGCTCTATTTGAGTGTAGATTTTAGCACGTTTTTATTTGTTGGGTTGTACGAATTTAGGCTATTTTCTGTTTAATTATTTTGTTTCAACTTATAACTGAGAGTATATGAACGTGTTTAATTTGTGTACTTTTCATTTGGTCCTTGTTTGTTAATATGAGTAGTACTAAGTATGGGCATTAATTACGAAGACCACTTTACGTTAAGGTAGGAATATATAATGTTGACAACTTGAGCATAAGGGAAAAATCTTGCACGCGTCCAGAGGAAGCTGGAGGTCGGATCACGCCTTGTTTTTCTTTAAGGCCAAAAGCGTTTAGGACAAAGCTTCTTAAGGTAATTAAAATGTTCATACGTCAGGATAAGAGAAATGTAGAAGTTATGAACGAAGCAACCAGTTATGTAATGCACTACAGGAAAAGTGCTTTGTCATAAGCCTCAAGTCAAGACATTACATACAAAAAGGAAATTGTAATATAGAATTGAGGCTAAGGCCAACAGTTGGGACATGTAAATAATATATATATATATATATATATATATATAGTATATATATATATATATATATATATATGTAATAATGATTTTGATGAAGGAATTTGAGATGACCTGCCCATGTCCTTCGGACCTCCAAGGAGAATAGCGCGTGACAGTGTCAGCTAACTTTCAATAAGCACCTGGTTAATTGTATAGACAGGTATAGACCCTTACCTTATTGCGGATGGAGACTAAATGATGGTGACAATTTTTGAAGAAAAGGCGCATAAAGAAAATGAAGCTGAATTTTCAAGTAGGCTAAGTCCTACGGCGTTCGATGCGAGTAATAATAATAATAATATAATAATAATAATAAATTAAAAGAAAGCAAAGAACAAAACTTTGCAAGCCACACCCTTAAGCATGAAATCCGGGTGAGAGAGAGAGAGAGAGAGAGAGAGAGAGAGCGAGCTATTGGCCGTTCATTAAAGCGGACATCTATAATTACACGATGAAATATCATTTTGATCAATTCAATTAACAAATATGCACTTCAACCACTAATATTAAAAAGAAACGTGGATACTGTCATCGACGTTTTAATATGATAAAAGTTTTATGCATTTTCTCTGACATAGAGTTTTTTTTTTTTTCTTTTTCTTTTTTTTAGCGTGCTTTGTATTGAATCCATACTTCATTTGAATATCAGGAAAAAACGCAGAATATAAAACCGACGTTGTGACAGAGGACCGTAACCAATTTTATAACGGAGGAGAGCCATTTGATGTCCGTCTGGTGAAAGATTAGACGTGCGCAAATGCGCAGTAAACTCCAACGACCTGGCTTTTTATAATATACGACAGCTTCTGGGGAAGGAGGGATGAGTCCGGCAGGGAAGGTCACGATGCCCCATAAATACCACAGCCCGCAATTATATATGGCCCCTGGGAGACACTTTGTCCGTCCGCTGGAATGCTTTTACCCTGCCCCTCTCTCTCTCTCATCATCTCTCTCTCTCTCTCGTTTTGCTCCCTTTTTAAGTGCGAAGCCGTGACTTTTGCATAAATTTCCGTCCCTCGCGTGGCACAGAGAATTTTCCAGCTTGACACTATTATGAGAAAGGACACACATATAGCGGATGCTGTTAGTAGACTCAGAAGCACAGGGGCGCAAGCAACTCTTAGGAATCTACAGATGCGAACTAGCCACGTTTCCCACCTCACGAGGCAAACCTTCTGAAGGAGGGTAAACGAGCCTGGCTTCAGCATAAAAACTTCAGAAAATTGCTGCTACAATTGTGGCGTCAAAGAAAAACGTCGAGACTGTAGATGTTTACAAGAAAATGCTACTCAAAAACTGTCAAGTGAAGGATTATCTAATCATTGCTGTTATCACCTCGATATCAAGACTCATTCTTTCAAGGGGCCCCACTCCCAATGTTTTTTTCTTGTTTTCTTCGGTCCTGGGCTCATATGGGCGCTGACTGTCAGTCAGACGGGGTAGGCATTTACCCGAGTAAAAAAAAAAAAAAAAAAAAAAAAAAAAAAAAAAAAAAAAAAAAAAAAAAAACAAAAAAAAAAAAAAAAAAACATCATCATTCTCGCACCTGTACCGCAAGGGGGCATTAGTACTAACATGGCATCGTCAGAGAGACAATGAAGCTAACCTGATTAGGAATGACCACAGCATTACCTCTTTGTTATTTTCATAGACATCTGTTCTTATACTCAACAATCACACACGTTTTCTGAGAAAACGGGGCATCATCCGAGTATAAATAATTAAAAATCCACGGCACCTCTCACGAAGCCAAAAGAGGAATCGACCAAGTACGTATTGTCAAAACTAAACTAAAATAAATAGAAAACAAGTAAAATGAGTTCCCTGTCAGCGTATAATGCTGTATGAGCCGTGGCCCATGAAACTTTCAACCCACGGCCCTGTGGTGGGCCTGTCCCCCTATAGAGTTGCAAGACCACGATCATGGCTAACTTTAACATTAAATAAATAAAATTTACTGCAGCTAGAGGGCTGCAATTGGTATGCATCATGATTGGAGGGTGGATGATCAACGTACCAATTTGCAGCCCTCTAGCTATGTAGTTTTTTTTAGATCTGGGGTGGGGGACAGAAACAGTGTGGACGGACAGACAATAGACATCTCAAATGGTTTTTTCTTTTAAAGAAAACTAAACTTAAATAAAACTGACATTCAACATTAGTATAAATTTAAACCCAACCTACCATTCTAAAGCAGTATTTTTTTTATTCAATCTTAAAATTCATTAGTAATGCGTAGAAATGAAGGCACTAATCCAGTCACAGCTATTTACATAAGCAAACAGGTAGATGTGTGAAAATAGAGAGAGGAAGTTTTGAATATATAGCCTAAATGATAACTAATTTCTAAAACTACAAATACGTCTATCACACCAATCAATAAGAGCAAGAACTATAACAAAAAACAAAAAAAAAATCTTCTAGACCTGTAATGCTATAGCATATAAGATTAGTTATTCTATTTGTAGAAAGTGTCCAACCAAGTAACTTAACCTTACAAATACATCAACAAATATTTTTGACTATTTGTGAAATGTGTCCAAACATGTACTTATTACCTGCAAATACTATAAGAAAATATTATTGTTATTTGTGAGAAGGTGTCCGAACCGAGTAACATAACCTCCAAATAAATATTAGTACTATTCATGAGAAGTGTCCAAACCATGTAACCTAACCTGCAAATACTATAACAAATATCTTTCCTATTTGTGAAAGGTGTCCCAACCATGTAACCTAACGAACGACCGCAAAAGCGCGTCATAACTTCCACATAAATAACGCTACCAACGAACATTCCCTGTTGACGGCGAACAGCACAGACTTTTGTTTAGTTGGTCGTAAGAACCCGACCTCTACGTCACTGACTTGGTGCTACGTACCTGAACTTGCGGGCGGCTCCGATTGCAAAATGTTTATATAAACCACCCTGGAAGTCAGCTGCGACTCAAAATAAGAGAATGTTAAACATGCAGCCCTTTATGTCTCACTACTAGAGTCTCTCTCTCTCTCTCTCTCTCTCTCTCTCTCTCTCTCTCTTCTCTCCCTCTCTCTCTCTCTCTCTCTCTCTCCTTCAAAAGATTTTAACGACTACAGACAGATGCTTATCGCCAGAGAAGGTTTGGATAAAATTTTGACAAGTGCATACTCACGAATTTTAGGATTAAATATTTTTCTTTTAATTGGGGACACTTACAATTTCTATTCTTATTATAAAAATCTACGAGGAGAATGTTGAGGATAAAAGTGATTAGTGACCAAACAAAAGACAGCCAGATTCTGCACAATTTCTTTTTGTAGTTTTAGTCAAATACTACATGTCTCTATTTGATTTTTAAACCATAACCCAAGTGTCAAAATCCGCGGCACTTGTCAATTGTCCCACGAGCTTACTGCATGTCACAAATCTATAGGGACTCGTTTGAAGTTTTATTTCTTTTGAAAAGTGAGAGAGAGAGAGAGAGAGAGAGAGGAGAGAGAGAGAGAGAGAAGAGAAGAGAGGAGAGAGAGAAATATCTACGAGGTTTAAATATTTGTTTACTGATGCATATATCCGGGTTGGGAATTCTTCTGCGCAAAACAATGAGAATGGCAATAAAAATTAAAAATCACTAAACCAGGCTAGATGCTTTTCAAGTTGATCGCCTATCATCGTCATAAAACAAGGCTGAAATGAACTGGAGTACAAAAAGGAATTTGCATTCTTTTCAAATCATCACCAGTCTTCAGAAATTCAACGACTACAGTAGGCTTCTTCCTCCATCACCTTGACTATTACCGGAGAGAAATGACACTCCACGATTTTTCTAAGCCATTCTTCCCTTTGACCTCCGCGTTAAAATATCCAAGGGTTATCTCTGGCAGTGTAAGTATATGTTCGAATTCAGAGTCATCGAAAATTAAAAAATGAACCGAGATTGGTTCCTGTAAATTGGTGGGGCTTTTTATCAAACCAGTGGAGTCTTGTACAGGGACAAATCTTGAAATCTATTGGGTATAGAATGACAGTAAAAATAACATTTGTCTCACCATTCAAAGCATACAACGGGTCACCAACAACAATACTATTAGGATAACAAAACCTTTGAACCTGAGCCTATAAGAATCATAGTAATCATCCGACTATCTTAACGATATGTCACAGAATACATTGATGAATTCAATGTTATTAACTGTACATAAAGTTAAGCATATCTTAGTTTTACCAGACCACTGAGCTGATTAACAGCTCCCCCTGGCTGTTGGCCCGAAGAAAAAAAATTAGATATTTTTACGTGGCTAGGAACCAATTGGGTCACCTAGCAACGGGACCTACTACAGCTTATTGTGATCCGAACCACATTATATCGAGAAATGAATTTCTATCACCAGAAATATATTCCTCTTGATTCGACGTTGGCTGCGCCGAGAATCGAACTTCAGCCACCGGATTGGTAGCGTGAGCGCGAAAAACAATCGTCCACCGAGGAACTGTACATAAATAAGTATTATTTCACACCAGAGAGAGAGCGAGAGAGAGAATCAAAAATGTTGATCGTTTCTCTAAAATAAAAGTACAATCTTTCCCAAAATTTAATCATATTTTGTTGTCCATCTTTGTAGCCCACCTCCGGTAAAAATGTTTTCAGTATTTAATGCAAACTTTGTGCGCAATCCTGCAATCTAGTAGAACAACCTAATACATCTTTGTGTGTAATCCTGCAACCTTGCAAAAACAACCCAATATACTTTAGTGTAATCCGAAGTTCGATTCTCGGCTCTTGCCAATGCGGAATCAGGAGGAATTTATTTTCTGGTGATGGAAAATTCATTTCTCGATATAATGTGGTTTCGGATTCCACAATAAACTGGTAGGTCACGTTGCTATGTGACTAATTGGTTCCTAGCCACGTAAAAATATCTAATCCTTCGGGCCAGCCCTAGGAGAGCTGGTAATCAGCTCAGTGGTCTGGTAAAACTAAGATATGTCTTTGTTTTCCAAACTAGCAAAACAATCCATACAGCTTTGTGTAATCCTGCGCACCTGCCAACAAAACCAAAATACAGCTTTGTGTGTAATCCTACAAGCTCGTAAAACAATCCAATAACTTTTGTGTGTGTTAATCCTGCACACTAGCAGAACAACCCAATATAACTTGGTGTGTAATCCCCTGAACATTAGCAAATCAACCAAACAAAACACCAAATCCCTAAGGCAATAACCTCGTCCCGCTGTGTTGACAGGGCTCATTCAATGTCTTCTGTAAGATCAATAATAAAAATATCATGATGACCATAAATAACTCATGATAAGAAACGCCGAACGCAAACAGATGCCCCAAAAATGATTATGAAAAGGAGGAAACACTTAAAAAAGAATAAAATCATGAAAAGGAGAAAAACACTTTAAAAGCATCAATCGCAACGTTATTTCCTAAGAGTCAAAACAAATATACTTTTAATTTCATTCTTTTATTCGTAGGTTTCCCTTTGCCCATTCCTTTTTTTGCAGAGAGCATTTATCATGGTACATGGGGGTTTGTGGGCTCAAATCATATATGTGCTTTTCTTTTGCAACATAAAATGTTACGACCTCCAACAGCAACAATATATATATATTTCCAAAGGGTACAATTAACTTATAAATACAGAACCTAATTATTTTCACATCGAAAATTTATGGCTGCCAAGTCAACTAAGGAAAACGAAACGTTTCGGAATATCACATTTAACATTATCCGTTTCTTTCTGCGCTGACTCAAGTCACAAAGGAGGTTCTTTTTATCAATTCAATAATCAATTTTCTGCTGCGCCCTCTCGGCTGACAATCTGCAGAATTATTCTTTCACGCTACAATTGACAAGTAAACATATGATTTTCAGTTCTTATGATATACATAATTCTGATGAGAAAATATTAATTTGGAAAAAAAAGAAATAAATTAATGGAATATTTCAATAGTATTTCCCACTTTTAGTTATTCTTCAAAATTATTTATTATTTTTCTAGATGAATATTATCAAAATTATTTCTCGTGTTTTTATTTTGTCTAATAATCGACAAACTTTTTCATCTTCTAGCCAAAGGTCTAAGAATTCCCGCATTAATAGTGAATTCCTACATTAAAAGAAAAAATTGAAAAATATTCATATTAGCAAAGCGTGACAAAACTTTCCCCCACCAAGTATCACTGTCTCTAAAACCATAAAGAGGCAAAGTTCGTAATCTAACATGAGCCAGAGTATTTGATAATTATAACCTGGCTTGGGCGTAAGTTATATTATAGGATATATATATATATATATATATATATATATATATATATATATATATATATATATATATATATATATTATAATATATATATATTATATATAATATATATATATATATATATATATATATATATATATATATATATATCTATATATATTATATATATATATATATATATATATATATATATATATAAAAGTGCAAGTACTGGAACTCTTAGTTTTTCGTTCATGCAATCCTTAAAAAGCTTAATCTACAAGTAATTATGAATTTGTGACTATTTACTGAGTTTTTCTTTTTATACCTTAAAATCAGATTTTGGAATGGTCCCAGTTATTTTAGTGATAATTACTGATGACAAGAGAGAACTGGCGCGTTTTTTCTGAAACTAAACAAATCTTTTTGATATCTTAGGAGTACTATGGCTATTTTATTCTTAAAATGTCTTACTAATGAATTGTTTTCGGTTTGCCTCATTTCAAGAAGACGTGAGGTTATCTCAATTCATCGAAGGTCACAACAGTAACGAGGTAAACTTATCACATTAGACTTTTTGTACTAAGATGGGCAGCAACATGAATAAAACATCTGAATTGGTTGGCGTACGATAAATTCCTCCAAAAATAAAACAGGAAAAAAAAATGATTTTGGAGTCTTAATACATCTCAAAAAGGTAAACTGTTATTTTTTCGTATTGTACGATGAACATTGCTAAAGGACTATAACTCTGTTTTTTTTAATTTCATCTGTCCATCCGGCTTTGGGGTTTTTTGGGTTTTTGTATGGTAACACTGCGTCCCGGGCTTTAAATAGTCACGCTACGTGTTAAGTTTTAGGTATATAAAAGGATATCTGGTGTACATTTGCACTGAAAAGTGTTTTTAATAATTTACTGTATGCGAATTACATTCCATAATATTCGAAATAGGTTATTGTTATTATTGTTTGAATGTAAGCTCCCTTTTCGGGGTGGGCGAATGGACAGCCATACGCAGTGGCGGGAAAATTGCTTCTCTCGCTGTTCGCTACGGCAAGATGTCAACTATTACTTCTTATACGTAGTATATCAGTATATGTATCTGTTTAATTTTTATAAAGTGCGTTTCAGCCAGATACGATATGACGTAACTTGTTTAGCATCTGTTTGATTGGAATTTGCGTCTGGCTGTTCCATTCGCCCCCCCACCCGGAAAGGCAGCTTACATTCGACAATAAAATAACAATATCCTATTTCGAATATTAACGGTGTAATTCGCATACAGTAAATTATTAAAAACACTTTTCAGTTGCAAATGTACAACCAGATATCCTTTATTTACCTAAACTTACACAGCGTAACTATTTCAAACCCGGGACGCAGTGTTACCATACAAAAACACCCACTGGCGGATGGACAGATGAAAAAAAAAACAGAGTATAGTCCTTTTATAATCATTTTTTACGAAAACATTTCTGCTGGGATCTAGTCTTTTATATCATTTTTACGAACACTGCTCAGGAACTAATCATTTATGTCATTTTTTAGGAACATTGCTGAGGGAACTAGTCTTTTTTACATAATTTTACGAACATTGCTGAGGGAACTAGTCTTATATGATTTTAGTGATGAAAATATCTTCGGATCCAGAGGGAACACAGATGGCTCTACTAAATCTTTGTTTGAACGGACTTTTCCTATGAAGATGCTCGATTACAAACCCGAAAAACGGAGGACTGGAAAAAAAAAAGGGGGCAATTATTTTCATCGAAACTGATCAATGTCAAGCGCAATTTACATTAATTCCTTATTCTACTGACGTAATTATAAGATGGCGACATTTTGCCGCAGAAAGCAATTTTTAAATATAAGCTCTTCTGAAGCTGATCATTCCCCTGCGGCTCGTAAAAAAACGCAGCCGCAATTGGTCTTCAGAGGACGACAGCCAGCTTTATGGAGCCTAGGAATCCCTTGTTCATTATTGGTGTTCTTGCTGGAATAATTGCAACTTTCGTTTTTATTTCTACTCCCGATTTTTCATGCGGTTATAGTGCGTCGCAAAAGAAAGAAAACAAAATTCACGTTAGGTTTGAACAGCCATCGAGAAGATTGATAACTTATAACCAAGTAATCTGTCCTTACCGGGATAGCAATTTCTTCGCAAATGCTCTCCAAAGTGCAGAATTATAATCAATATTTTATCAAATTAAAAAATATACATGCTTATTTGAGTGATATGGTTTACATTGGATACATATCATTACAAGCATCAATGCAAAAACACCATGTGTGTTATCCAGTATATTTGAGAGCATAATTTTTATATCCATCTTGTTTATACAAAATAACATGTTTTGCATAATTTTTAATATGGTGTTCTAATATGTTTATATTTCTGTGAACTAGCATGTCCTACAATACAAATATACCTGATGATGCTTCTGCCTACAAGCAGGTGCACTGGAATATAGCTACAAAAACAAGCTCATACAAAATAGCATGGCTCTCATGACCGGAGAAAAAATTCCTCAGCATACACCTCCCATTTACACAAACACACAGACTGACATAGGCTACACCCAGACAATGGTTTCAGTCCTGTTCGCCAATATTTCTCAACCCCGATTACATCTCTGAAAGTCCTCGGCATAGTATATATAAACTTCTCAACCGCTCAGCTTCTGTATTCATTCCGATTGGGGAAAGTTAAGGGTGATGTACTTTCATCAGACGGTTAATTAAATACGATATCAAGTATCAGGGGGCTGGCTTCCTCCTCCCCCTCCCCCTCCTCCTCCAAAGACCACCCAGATACGCTGCTGCTGAAGCTGAATGACTCCGGGAAATTATAGGCTGCTCCTACTGTTCTTTGGCCTCCTGACAGCTGCTGCTGAAGAACCATTAACAATCATCGAGGATCTCTCTCCGCACCATCAGATATATATATATATATATATATATATATATATATATATAATATATATATATATATATATATGTATACTATATATATATATATATATATATATATATAAGAGGTATACAGGAGCGTAGACATAAAAGGTTCAGGAGGT
>NC_061101.1:54202401-54209901 GCF_015104395.2 Macrobrachium nipponense | reverse complement strand
ACTTCTATCAACAGAAATACACCTCTCTCACACCTCGATGGAATGCCAGAGATCGAACTCGCGGCCACCGAGGTGTAGGCCAAAACCATACCGACCACGCCACTGAGAAAGCTTCAGAAAAAAAACGGTTGACCTTTCTGAATATCCAGAGATTTCGAATCTTCACAAAGGACAATAATTCTGACAGCGCTTCATGAGTACTGCCAGTAAAATTATAGACCATTACACTAATCAAGTCTAGATTAGCTAATTATTTTTGAAGGTTATTCATTCTGGGAGAACTGTAATCGTCACTGAACTGTGAAACACAGCTGAAGGTCACCACATATTATATGTATTACTTTTAAATACAAAGGAGCAAAGAATTGTTTCTCAACGTCTTGGGCGCGAGAATCTCAAGTATCACTTTGAAACACTTTGGAACTAAAGGAGAATTCACATGCTGGAAAGGAATTGCCATTCTTGCAAAAACAGACTATCTTTAGTAACTATCATGCGTTTTCGTGAAAAAAAAAATGAAATGTAGTACAAAAATGTAAGAAAAACGGACCTTCATGAAAACTGCTGGAAACTTCCAAATAATTAGGAACAATGATATCCAATACGGGTTCTTTTGAGTTGGAATTAGCAAAAGACTAGAAAAGAGAAGATTGAATAAGGGGGTAGATATCAAATAGTAGTAATACATACGAAAGAAAGAGCCTAGCAGTATCTGTAATGGAATATGGACAAGAGTCAACGTATGAATGAAAACTATATCGAGAAGAATTTGATTATTTCAGAAATAAGCTTTTTGAAGAAACTTGAGAAACGAATCGGAGGGTTTAGTTAAAGACGGTGCCATAAGGGAAATCATGAATGCTCTATATGTTTAAGATATGAAAATGGCGGCCTGGACATGGCCTTCGGACCATCAAGGGGAGAGGAGTATAAGATAGTACATTAGAGGAGAGGCCGAGACGAAGCACAGGATAAATATTAGTGGCAGAACTTTCCGGATTCCTTAGCGTCGTACAGCGAGGAGGTGATAGTAACGGTGATTGACGAGCCATCATTTTATAAGAAATGCTAGAACTGAGCTTTTCTGGAAAAACACAGCAGACTACGCAGTTTTTAAACAGTGATCATCGTCTATAATGCATGCAATGACTATAAATTGCATGCACAAACATGCATAGAATATATATAAATAAAGGTATAAGCCACGAAGGAAAGATAAAACAACGGGGTTTCTGCAAGATCTTTCGACTCGACGTCCTTTACTTAGTAAAGGATGTTGAGTCGAAAGATCTTGCAGAAACTCCGTTTTTTTTATCTTTCCTTCGTGGCTTATACCTTTACTCTGCAGTAAAGGACGTTGAGTCGAAAGCTCTTGCAGCCAAAACTCGTTTGTTTTATCTTTCTTTCTTTCGTGGCTTATACCTTTACTTGCAGTAAAGGACGTTGTGTCGAAAGATCTTGCAGAAACTCCGTTTTTTATCTTTTCCTTCCTGGCTTTATACCTTTATTTATGCATTTATCACGCTCCAATCTTTTCGTGATTCAGTCTATATATATATATATATATATATATATATATATATATATATATATATATATATATATATATATATATATATAGCGAGTGTGCCGCGCGTACACATCACAGTCTCTCTCTCTCTCTCTCTCTCTCTCTCTCTCGCTGAAGTTCATTGTGACATGAAGTCTATATATAAAGTCGTTAGTCAGCTTCTCTCTCTGTCTTTTTATACAAATCTGTTACGTGACGAGAAAAGGGGGGTGATAATGAAAACAGGACAGCAGATAAAATGGGGCCCGAAATAATTGTAAAACTCGAGCAAAATCACGCTCCACTGCATCATTCTTTACACAGATCGTGTCCTTAGAGCACAAGAAATAAGATGAAAGTTGGGGGGCGTCGAACTACTGTACTCTGAAAGTCATTAAGATCGAAAATAAAATAAAATAAACATACTACATGAAATTACAAAACTGACTTCGATCCGCCTAACCTAGGCATGATTCGAACTAGCACCTGACTGTCGAGAACTGCGATTCAGCTGTGTATTAATGCAGACAAGTTCTAGTCATATAAAGGTAAAACCAAAAATGGCTATTTCCCAAGAAATAATTATTATATTACTGTTGATGTTTCAGAGGCCCTGTTAATGAACTCTACATGTTTGAAGGTAAGTTTCTTCAATTTCAGTGCGGTTACTGCGATACATTTAAATCAGAATGTAGCCTCCGGACTCCTTAACATATCCTGGAGTAGTTAGGATACAAATAGATTCTGGCCAAGGATTCTAGGCCTTAATTTCGGGGATCTGAGGTGGGAGCCACTCATATTATCCTTGGGTAAAGAATATGCGCAGCTGAACTTCTGGAGCCGAACTGCATGTATCTATTTAGGTATGCGGGTTTCAAATATCCTTCGCGTTAAATGACCCAGAAGCAGGAGTAAAGTGATAGAACTGATCTGGCAGATAATATAAAAACTCGACACTAAGCGTAGTGTAAACTCTGATACAATTCTGCTTAGACTTGACGTCACTTCAACAGTTTAGCACCGGAACTCAGTAATAAATACAACTCAGTAATAAATATAGTTAAATAATTAAATAAATAAATAAAATAAGCATACATACTCCAAAAAGGACAAATTCGTGCGTTAAACGCTATCAATTCCATAGAAGGAATCACTGATACCGACAGTTTAAAAAAAAGCAGACTATTTATTTCCAAGTTTCAGAGGCCAGTGTGCCCCCCCATTTTGGAAGGATTGGAAATCATTTTTTTTTGTTTTTTTTTTAACTTTCTGCAGTTTTGAGGTCCTCTAAAAGATGCATACAGTGTATGTATGTGTATACACAACAGATATATATATATATATATATATATATTATATATTTATATATATATATATATATATATATATATATATATACACACACACCACACACATATAGAACTATTTCCATACTAGACAGGATAGCACCCAATTAAGAAAATTCAGTAGTCAATATACACCCCCACACACTTGATATGCTGAATCACGGTGGATACTACACCGTGTGCGCTTCTTCCGAGACGGAAAATCTGTTAACGGCTCCCCTGACAACCTCCCAACACCACCCCCCCACCCACCCCCCCTCCTACCACACACACTCTTCCCTTCCATTCCCATACTAATAACTTATCGATGACATCTACCAAAGCCACTAGCTCTTTCTAGACAATCCTAAAATCTCTTTCGTCGTAAGACCATTCTCCCATTTCTCATCCTTTCAAGTCTTCTCATTTCACATGATATAACTAAGTAAAAATATCCTCAATTTCACCTCAAAGCTCTTCTTTCCGTTGCACTGACCACTAAACCTTTATTTCCATGCAGGGCATTTGGCTCAATAATCCCCTCACACATATAAACCTTTGCTTCACTGACACTCCCAAGATCACCCCCAAAGTTGTGCGAATATCCTACTTTCTTCTTGGTTTTTACCTATAAATTCTGTGACACATCATCTGTCCTCCCGCTTTCTCCAAAACATTTGCTTACGACTGCTATATAAATGAACTGCTTATACTCTTCCGCTATCTTGAATTCTTCCACTATCCAAATTAACTATTCAAACCTACTGCTTATATTCTTCCACTATTCAGATAACTATTCTCATCTACTGCTTGTATTTCCCCCAATTGAAATTGAAATTTCATCTACTGCCGTATTCTTCCACTATTCAGATTAAACTGTTCTCATCTACTGCTTGTATTCCTCAATTCAAATTAACTATTTACATCTACTGCTTGTATTCTTCCACTATTCAGATAATTATTCTCATCTGCTGCTTGTATTCCCCCAATTGAAATTGACTATTCACATGTACTGCCTGTATTCTCCCACTATCAGCTTAACTATCTATACTGCTTGTATTCCCCCCAATTCAAATTAACTATTGACATCTGATTGTTTTCTTCTACTATTCAGATTAAATATTCTCATCTAACCCCCTACAAGGAATGTGAAATATCTGAACTGAAGGTGTGGTCAGTGTTACTTTGCGAATCTATCGAGAGCATTTTGCTGTGGAAATCCACAGAAAATATTGTTATAGGAATATACTGGTAGAATCATTTGCAGTAACAAAGAAACTCTCTCTCTCTCTCTCTCTCTCTCTCTCTCTCTCTCTCTCTCTCTCTCTCTCTCTCTCTCAAAAGCGGGTAATTTACAAAGAAAAAAACTGTCGAAAAGACAGGAAATCGTACGATTCCTTAAAAATGGAATGTCTTCTTCTTACCCCCAATCCATAGAAAATATGTTATAAGAATATCGTAGAGGATTTTTTTTTTACAGCAGTACTCACTCTCTCTCTCTCTCTCTTTCAAGAGGCGGTTCTAAAAAAAAAAAAAAATGTCGATACGGCAGAGAATCGTACGATTCCTCACAACTGGAATATCATCCTCTTTCTCTCTCTAAACCACCACCACCCCACCCCCACAAGAGGTAATTGTAATAAGACGAGGACTTTAATATGGAAATAAAGCCGGAGTTTTTTTTTTAACTGTCAAAATAAAGCATCGACAGGAGAGGGAGAAAAGCAATAATTTTCGCGGCCTCATCCCTGCCATTAGCACAGCACTTAACACAACTAAGACCTGCATCGTCCAGACAACTACAAAAGTTAAAACGAATGCCCTTGCCCAAAAGGGGCACGGCTGTAAATCAACACACATTTTAAACTTAAATACCCAAACAACAAAAGCACAAAAGGGTGTAAATACTCCCCAGGTATATCTATTTTGACGTCAACAATAGTTTGTCGAAGTTTCTTCCAGGCAGACTATTTTCGGGAAGGGTTCTCTCTCTCTCTCTCTCTCTCTCTCTCTCTCTCTCTCTCTCTCTCTCTCTCTCACTTTTCATTGAGAGTTAGGTGCAACCTGCTTAGAATTCACCTCGAGTTGTTGTTTGAGCGAAGTCAGCTATAAACGACTGGACTAAAACTAATAAAAAGTCGAAAGTAATATAATCAACAGTTCAATTGAAAAAGTCGTAAAATTTAAAACTAAATAAAGTTCACACGTTATCACTATTTACCAATGACAGAAATAAATTATTAGCATCATTACTTTCAAGAGCAATGTCGCCAATCAAAAACATCTTACTCATGGGTCCATCCGCTCCAAGTTTGGCAGACACTGATTTTACAAATTTATAAATGTGAAGATTCGGATGGCATCTAAATTTCCTAATTAACATTTAATATAATAACGGAAAAATTCATCTTGATTCACGATTCTGTCAACCTCTTTACAAACTCTGAAAACCCTTGGAGATCATTTTCATTTCGACGTCATCGCTGTGAAATCAAGCGGCGAAAATCTTGATTTTTTCCACATTAAATGGTATTTATGATTCGCAGAATGTACAAGTCCTAAGCAACAAGCGGAAGTGTTTTACGTATACACAAATTTCAAGTGCTAAGACTGACACGGATGGATGCACGTAACGAAAAAACGGCTGATATTCTTATACCACCATCTAAACGTTAGATTCACAGGGTATTATTAAAAACAACAATAATAAAATGAGAAAAATAAATTACAAACCATGAACACTTTCCCGTTTTCCCTGTCCTAATATCATCTGAAATAAGTGCCAGGGAATATGTACGAAGGAAAACCCCGTATTGCAGCTTTTAGTTACTAGACCCTCTCCGCTCTGAGGGCGTTCATGAACTCCCCACTGGATGAGCCTCCCTTAGCCTTCCCTTCCGAGGACCCCCTTCCCCCACCCGAATCCCTGGATGAACTTCAAGCCCTCACAAAACATGAACGCAAGCTCATCGGAGCTTTGGTTAAATCCCAAATAGCAAATGCACTGCGCTGTCTGACCCATGTGCACTTTCTATTAACCTTATACTCGTGGTCACTCCCCTAATCTTTGCGGTCTCCCCCCGCACCCCCCCCCCCCCCCCCCCCCCCCCACCCCCCCCCCCCCCCCCCCCCCCCCCCCCCCCCCCCCCCCCCCCCCCCCCCCCCCCCCCCCCCCCCCCCCCCCCCCCCCTTTTACAGCATTTTTCTCCTATTGCTGCTCTATCTATCCCCGACACCCCACGACAGAGAGAGAGAGAGAGAGAGAGAGAGAGAGAGAGAGAGAGAGGATCACCTAGTCACCTTTTTGACCCAAAAGGACGCGGTATAACTATGGGATGTCGCATTGCCATCTGAAAAAGGAATGCAGTGAATTTCAGCTAAATGATAGAAACCACTGCAAAATGAAGTTAATTTGATTCTTAGTCCTTTGGATATTCATTCGTGCTACTTCATCTACTACTATATCATACCTCAATCCTTTACCAGTAATTTACACCTTACGGCAAATATTTCTCATAGTTCTAGACCTTTAACTAAAATAATAATAATAAAAAAAGGTAGAATGACGATTAAAACTCTCCCATACTAAGAAGGTATGCGCGTGTATGAACAGACTGATGATAGGCGAGGGTACAAATAAAACTTATAAATATCTGCCATTCATAATGTGTGCCTGAGGGCTTCATCCCAGAGAGCTCTAATTCAACATCAGCTATTTCGGTGTCTATCGTCGGACTCCGCTTATCTCTTTCGTTATCTCCTATGTCTGTTTTATCTCTTTCGTCGTCTCGACGTCTGTTTTCCTTGGCTGTCTTCTTCTCTTCCGTCCGTGAGCGGTTTCTTGTGGCGGGCGCCTTTTCCTCCGCACAATACCTTGACGAATCGATCGTCCTCACTCGCACTCGACTTTATTTTCATTTATTACTGTACTCACTTTTTGTTATTTACGATTCGGTACTTGGGTCGAGGTGTCCAGGCCAGTTACACGCGCGTAGTAGGTGAAATCTCTCTCTCTCTCTCTCTCTCTCTCTCTCTCTCTCTCTCTCTCTCTCTCTCTCCTTAAACGTGCAGGAGTATTTGGGAGGAGGTTAAATCAGTTCACAGTGGAGCATCTTTCAGGGATTTTATTTTTCGGTAGAAGGCGTTGCCCTTACATCATTATTTTTTCAACCTCTGACCTTCGACCAGGCAGTCAAGCTTAGTGACAGTCACCAACTAAACTGTATGAATTGTATGTTTTGCTAAATTAATGAACTTAAATCTCCCAACTCTTTAAAGTATACTTTAAACGAAACTATGATAATAAGGAAAAAACTTAATATAGACACTAATACTCTTAACGAAAAAAACTAAGAATCGTGACCGTTCAAATATGTGAGCAAAACAAGAATTTTGACAAGAATAAAAAAAAAGAGAAAAAAAGCATCTTTTACTAGAAAATTATTGACTTCAGTTTAAGGACCTTTAATATTTCCTGCTCCACATGACAGTAGACACCAGATATTGCAGTCGTCGAAACATAGGAACTCATCAGGATACGGCCGTGAAAAAAAAAAACAATGTATATGAAATGTATGAAATTATTTGATATCTAAAACGCAATAAAGCACAAAATCCGACGCGGAA
>NC_061101.1:54187401-54194901 GCF_015104395.2 Macrobrachium nipponense | reverse complement strand
TATCCTTGCATTTATGTACGAAATGATTAAAGTAAAGCCAAAATTAAAAAAAAAATAGTAATAATGATAAGTAGAAGGAGTAGAAGATATATGGATTGCTGTACAACAAAAAAAAAGCTACCGTCATTTATTGGGTGGGGGTGTGTATATCGACATCCGAAAGCACTTGCCTCTTCATTTGAGTATATTAAGGATACCTTTAGAGAAATATGTTTACGTAGGAACTGCCTGTTTTTATTCTTGGGGATTTAATGACGACCTTTTTATTCCCAATAATAGATTAAATAAAATTTTGTATCAGTTAAACCTTAACCAATTAATAAAGGAACCGACAAGGATAACAGACACTTCTGCTACATTACTAGACGTTGTAATTACAAACAAACTACAAATGGTTCAGATGCCGGTGTTGATTTTCTAGTTCAATTGCCGACCATGAGATGACTACACTTAGAATAAACATTTCCAAGCCAAAAAGACTCCCAATAGTTTAAAAAAAAAAAAAAAAAAACATACCGTAATCTGGTAAATTATGATCTAAATAATTTCGTGACAACTTGCTGAATAGGAAATCCAGTCTTTAACCTCATAATGGAAACAGACTGTGTAAAATACCCAAGTGGATACTTTTAGCAGAACTTTCATTGATGGTCTAAATGAATGTGCCCCATATGTAACTAGAGAAATTACCCGACCCCCCCCAGCTCCCTGGATAAGTAGCGATGTTAAAGAAGCGATGCGAGTTAGAGATGCCCTTCAAAATAGGTACAAGTTGGATAGAATGAACGAAACATTACGACGTCAGTATAAAGACGAAAAGAAAAAACGTACCCAGGTACTAGTTAAGACAAATAAAACGAAACACTTTAAAGACAAATTCAGTAATTGTCAAGGAAATATACGTAATAAATGGAATATTGTTCATGGAAATGATTCCAAACCCGAATGTCAATACCCATATATTAAATTGTGACAATAAAATAGAAAAGGCTGAGGAATTTAATGAATATTTTTCGAACGTTGGAAAGACGGCTTATGAGAAATCACAAGAGAATATTCATGATAATCATAGAGACCAGATACCGTAAATAACGAATCAACTGAAGATGTGATTAGCTTTTTTAGACCTCAGCCAGTTGATGTTAATACAGTTATTCTCACAGTTAAGAATTTAAATGACACAAATTCAGTAGGATCAGAGGAATGGAATAGCCCTTCGTTTCATTCGAAGATGCGTTTACCTGTAATAGCCTTTTATTTATTAACCAATAATAGTCAATACCTCAATAGTAACTGGTATTTACCCAGATGGATGGAAGCTGCTCATGTTGTACCATTTTACAAGAGTGGCGACCCAGAAAACGTTGTGAAAACTACCGACCTATATCTCTTCTTCCCATTTTGTCAAAAATATTAGAGAAAATAGTAACAAATCAATTACTTGAATATCTTGAACAAAATAAATTATTGTCCTCTACACAATATGGATTTAGGCCTCACCTGTCTACTGAAATGATTGGCATTACTTAAGCTATCGGAAAGGATTTATAAAAATATTGACAATCAAAAGATAAACTTACTCATATTGTTAGATCTTTCAAAGGCATTTGATAGCGTTAGCCACGAAATTTTGTTAAATAAGTGTAGGAAAATAGATTCTTTTTGGTTTAGTAACTACTTACAAAATCGTTTTCAAATAGTCAGACTAGATAATACCATCTCTTCTCGTAAACAAGTACATTTTGGAGTCCCCCCAGGGCTCTATTTTAGGAGGCCCCGTGCTCTTTCTTATTCATATCAATGATATGGCAGTTTTTATACAGGACTACTTCAAAAATATGGCAAAATTTTTAGAAGACTATCTTCTCGTACAATATGCAGACGGACAGTCAATTTTTAATTGGAGGTAGTATAAATGATATACCCACTCTCATCACAAAGGCAGAAGCTATATTAGAAGCAGGACTGCGATATTTTCAACTAAATGGTTTAAATGTAAATGAATCAAAAACTAAAATAATTTTCATTGGTACAAGGCAATATGTATCACAGATCCCATTAGATACCGTTCTAAACTTTAATGGCCATCAAATTGAAAGAAGTGTACACGTAAAAAATCTAGGTATTTATTTTGACCAATATAGCTTTTTGATGTACACGTATCTGAAATATGTAGAAAAGTAAATGGAACCTTAATATATTTAAACAGAATTAAAGACAGATTCGATATTGACATGAGGGCGATGGTAGTTCAGTCGCTTGCACTGAGCATAATAAATTATTGCTTAAAGATTTGGGGAACTACTACTAAACAACAATTACAACGGGTTCAAAAACTACAAAACTTTGCGGCAAAAGTAGTTGATGGTAAGGCCAAAAAAAAAAAAAAAATATGACCATGCATCACCAATTTTAGATAAATTAGAATGGCTAAATGTTGAACGAAGGATTAAATTCGACATTTGTGTAGGAGTTTTAAAGTTATGCGAAGTTTAATACCAATTTGGCTTTTAAGTTTAAAAACAGTGGAGCTGGTAGGGACAGACGAACGAGACAAAACAATGACCTGTATATACCGAGAACCACCACAGACTTGGGAAGTAGATGCTTTAACGGTACGAGGACCAACGATGTGGAATACCCTACCTTGAGTCATTGAAAAACAACGGCGGCAATCTCGACACTTTTAAAGCAAATCTTAGGAAATATATGTTTTCTACAAGATTTTAGTTAGAAAGTTGGTGGATTGGTTTTATGTATATATGTATATCTGTTTTCAATGTTTTATGGTGTCTACTATAATTTTGCACCCAGTATAGAATTTTAATGAGTTTTTACTATTATTAAATTATTTTTTCTATTTTAAAATCATATTAATGCAAGTAGTGTACCAAATGTATTTTAGTTGCTAGTCAAATAATTTCTATAAACGCATATTCATGTAAATGTTAAATTTTAATGTAATCATAAGGAAATAGAGAAATATCAGATAATCACTATATGTTGTTTCGATATAATGTATAATACCCAATGTATATATATTGGAAATAAAGTATTATATTATTATATTATTACTCTCTCTCTCTCGTGAAGGGTGGTGACATTTATAAATGCTTTCGCCACTACCACCCACCGAGCCTCACTTAATTGAAGTTCTATTCAAGGCAGCCCTTATTTGGGCGCCATTCACTAAGCTAACGCCATTTTCCTCACATACCTGATAAACAATAACGAAGTAGCAAATACGACGTATCATCAGCGTCTTTTGTTTATTCAACTCTCTCTCTCTCTCTCTCTCTCTCTCCCATTCCAAATACTCATACAGACAGTATTACAGTCACTCGTTAATTTCCACTGATCCATAAAATTTTGCCCGCATGAATCTCTAGATCATATTGGCTCCGGGGCCTGCCTTCAAAGAACTTGATATATATCAATGGTAACAAACATTCCAACACTATAATTTCTGAGAGAGAGAGAGAGAGAGAGAGAGAGAGAGAGAGATGCCTTTCAAAGAAAAGCATTTTCTACAAGACCTAACAAGCACCCTTAGGGGTGTTGCGGGGCAACCCCCACCCCTTTCCGTCTCCAACGCCCACAATGCCCTCCACCTCCAACCCGAAGCTTGCCCGGGCGCCTCCTACCTGACCGGTCTACTACCTCTACAAGGCAGAACGGAATAACTTGAATATTTACACTCCACTAATTCGTGCTTATTATTATCGTCCAGCCTTTCCTTAGGAGAGCCAATCCATTCATCTCTCTCCGCTGCAACACAATCTCCTGATACAGCCAGCCCCTTTCCTTTCCTGCCTGTTCCGAGCAGTAAACCGTTGCAAGCACGCCGTACCCATTTATCAAGACGGAACAAGCCGCTAAACTCGGAGCAGGGCACATGCCAGGGAGCGGCATACCCGTGCCGGGTAATGCGACCTGCCACTATCAAATTGATTCTCCTGTACATGTCGTCAAGCATCTGCACGTCCTGAAATAATAGAGGAATACTTTGGGAAAACTTTTTCATCATCTCTCTCTCTTCTCTCTCTCTCTCTCTCTCTCTCTCTCTCCTTTCCTGATCAGCTTCGGGTATGGTTAGAAAATTAGATATTTAATTTCCGCACCAATGAGCGGCACATAATTGGCTTTCTAGTTCAAAAACAAGGGAAATACTTAAATAAAAAAAAAAAGACATAGTTTTACATTTCCAATCTAGGCCTCTTTTTTTTAATATATATTTAAAGCAGTAGAACTCTGATATGAATAAAATTTTTATTGGGAAAAGAGCTGTAAATCTTTCACCTAATTATTTATCACATTAGAGAACACTGAACAAGTAAAAATAAAAAAAAATACAAATGCGCCAAAGAAACTTCGAGTTACCTGTACATCGTATAATGCAGTATGAAACTCTCCGCCGGGTGTGGTGACCTCTGTAGTTGTGTTGCCAGACGCATGACCATGGCCAAATTTAACCTTAAATAAGGTCAAAACTACTAAGTCTAGAGGGCTGCAATTAGTTATGTGTGACGATTGGAGGGTGAAAGATCAACATACCACTTTGCAGCCCTCTAGCCTCAGTCGTTTTTAAGATCTGAGGGCAGACCAATTCCTATCATTAGTTTTCTTTTAAAGAAAAAACTATCAAGTACTTATGTTATCTTTGCAAAATCCAAAGACAATAACAAAAATATGGTATAACGTAAATTATCTGTTCTTGGAGAATTATGCAACCGTTAACTTTTATGCCAGTGTCTACTCGAGGCATCCAAACGAGAGAGAGAAAAAAAATAAAATTCAAACCGTCCCTTTAGGAACTGAAGTGCTGAAACCGAAAAGGTGATGTTAATGACATGAAAGCCTGGGTATAGAGGTTTCAAAAAACACCACTCTCTCTCTCTCTCTCTCTCTTTCTCTCTCTCTCTCTCTCTCTAAATGGCAACACCCACTGATAATCAACTGGAGACTGCAAGTAGATCCCTACTGCAAGCAAAGATTTTTTTTCTTCATATGTTTTTCTATTATTTTTAAGTAACTCGTAAAACTGAAGTGAACGTGGGTGTGTTAGATTACGAATTCGTCGCGGTCATAGCGTCGGCTCGTAATCATATCTTAACCAAGTACAATAATAAAGTCCACGGTAGCCTCGGCCTCAGCACTCTAGTATATAAAGCTTTCTGCATTTTCATCGAGAACTATTTGCCCTCAAGTCTTCTTGTCATGGCCATTTATACAGCCTATTAACTTAAAACTGATCGCCGTGGGTACCAGTTACTTATGTACTCGACTGCCGTTGAACGGCAATTATAAGTATAATTGCAATTCAACTGCTAACGAAAAATATATTATTATATAATGAAGGGAGGTCCTCGATTTCGGTTCGTACTGCACCACTACTTCCTGCTCTGTTGATAACTCTTGCTACATGCGCCCTTTAAATATATGTTGACATCCATGCACGCACTGGCATTTTATTCACTAATGCACCATGCAGTCACCGTCATTGAAAGCACTGTGACCTTTCAAGTTGACCTCTTTCATGACCTAAAAAGATTAAGTGCTCCGAGACCCTTGCAACACTGGCAAGAACCTAGCTTAAACTATACTCGAGTCATATGTACCCCTGAATGCAAACGAATATAAATCACAATCTATGCAACAAGCAGTTCATGCTAAATTAAATAGAAAAAAAATAAGATAAAATATGAAATTTATGTCATGCCCTGTTTAAGTAAAGGGCGATGGGGAATGGAAATTCTTAAAAGAGATCGAGCTACACTTCTACCATTACTGTTACTGTTTAACTTAATTGTTCATCTCTTTCACATTACAAATATCTTTCTAATGTAATTGGTTGAAGACTGTGTAAAACGTTACTGTATCACTTTATCACTGCAATTCTGTAAATGAGTGGGATCAAAATGTCAGTGAAAATCACTGGACATTAAATATTGCAAGTTACAGTTTAGCGGAGTATCAAAATAATTACCACAAGATTACGAAGAGGGATTTCGGTATTATATATAATCTGATATACACACATTCTCTCTCTCTCTCTCTCTCTCTCTCTCTCTCTCTCTCTCTCTCATTAAACATCTCTTTCTCTTTTATCTCTTTTGGAAGTGAACTGAAAGGTGAACAAGAACAATGGTTACCTAAGCAACGGGACCTACAGCTTACTGTGGGAGCCGAACCACGTTATATGGAGAAATGAAATTCTAATCACCAGAAATAAATTCTTCTGGCGCCGCATTGCCGGCAGCAAGGAGCGAACTCGGGTTACCCTTAAGATAGGAGGGTACGCCAAACCACTACTACAATGAGGAACTTACAATTGCATAAATTACCTTGCAGTCAACAGGAGAAGTAGCACACTCCAATCGGAAAGATACAACAAGAAACAAAACAAAATAACATAATAAAACAAAAATAAACAAAAACAATCATCATAGCCTCGTCATTTTCCTCTTTAGTGCAATCTGGCAGGATGATCTGATTTCCACCTGCATGTCCTTTCAAGGGCAATTATAGCAAAAAGGACATGATCTCAAATAAAGAAAAAACTAATTAAAAAAAAAAAAAACCTACTTTAGTCCTCCCACAGGTATTGAGAATAAAACTGGATATGGGCAGGATATTACCATGCCACTACTCTATGCATTTAATACTTGCATTTCAATGACGATATATATATAAATATATATATATATATATATATATATATATATATATATATATTATAGTATATATATACATGGATGCATATATGAATAAATATCATATATATATATATATATATATATATATATATATATATATATATACATTCACATGTGTATGGTCCTGCATTTATATGCGCATATGTATATACTAATATAACTCTGGAGTGCAATCAAATACTAAATGCATGCATACATGCATATACATACATACATACACAATATATATATATATATATATTATATATATATATTATAATATATATATATATATATATATATATATATATATATATATATATATATATATATATATATATATATATATATATTTATATATATATATATATGTATATATATATATATATATATATATATATATATATATATAACACCTTACCGTCTTTTGAACAGAGGTGAAGGTGAACTGCAAATACTGTGGATATGATCTCATTCGAAACCTACTCATACATACCTAATGGCAGTCATCCCAAAGCGATCTGACTGACTGGATGTTATGATCTCAATCCCACGCGGCCTTGAGGTCGTGCCCGAGTCATCCAACGAAGCTGGTGGAGGAAATGTGACAACGTAACGGAAAGTAAGTATAACGTTACAGCCGCCACAGATATCTCTGGAATTCGCAAATAACATGTCATTTGTCCGTTCCTTTTTAAAGACCACCTCCTGTAATGTCTTCGGAAGCTTAATCATAGTACTTCATCAAAAGAAAAGAACAGTGGCATCACGAAACGGATAATTTAATCCACTACGATAAGTATTC
>NC_061101.1:54179901-54182401 GCF_015104395.2 Macrobrachium nipponense | reverse complement strand
GTAAATGTACTCTTTCTGTAAATTCCTGTATGAAAGCTATTATTGTCTCTAGAAACAAGTAAATCTAAAAATGGCAATGAGTTATGGGATTTCTTTCTCTATGGTGAACTTAATATTAGGATGTGAGAGTTAATAAATTCTAAAAAAGCTTCGGCATTAAAATCAAACCTAAACAACGCAAACGTGTCATCCCAGTACCTTCTGTAAATAGGGGGTAAATGTTGAGGGGGCAACTGTCAAAGATGGTCTCCTCCAGGGAGTCATAAAAATATTGGCGAAGGTGGGACCAAGTGGGCTGCCCATCGCCATCCCTTCAATTTGCTTAAAACAAGAGTCTTTAAAAATAAAAGTCGTGTCCTGCTCGGCCAATTCTAAAAGTTTGCTTAAATAACGGACGAGTAAAACCAAAACCTTTAAAAATAGAATCAGAGAGAGGAAAAAGTTTATCTAAAATAATTTCGATAGTTTCTCTAACTGGAATACTGGTAAATAAGGACTCAACATCAAAACTCACCATGAAGAGATCAGAATCTTGCTTTAAAATATCATTTTTAAAATCAGATGTGTTTTTTACGTTATGGGTACTATGGGCGAGTGGTTCTAGGAGGGGAACAAGGTACTTGGCAAGGTGATAATTAGGGGTGTTAAGTGAAGATAGAATGGTCTAAGTGGACGCCCCTCCTTGTGGATTTTCGGGAGACCGTACCCTAATCCCATAAGTGGCCCCAGTAACATATAAATTCTGAAAAAGTCTCTCATCAATAATGCTTTTATTTTAGAAGTCTCAGAAATCTGTTGATCTTGTCCTCTACTTTAATAATATTCTGAAGGTTAGGAGTTCCCAAGTTCTGAAATTTAGTGGTATCGTCGAGTATCGAACACATTTTCGTCACATAATCGAGTTTATCTAAGATTACTGTTCCCTTACCTTTATCAGGATGCAAAATGATAATGTCTTGGTCTTTAGCTAATTCTTTCAAGATTAGGAGATCCTCTTTCTTGAAGAAAGGAGCCCATCTAGTTTTTAGATTATTGTAGGTTTGGTGGGCTAGAGCTGACAGTTGTTTTCTTAGATAATCTGCATTATTACAGAACGGCAATTTGGTCAGTTTCTGGAATAAAATTTCTAAAGGGAGAAAAAACTGTTGAAAACTGGGTTTAAAACTAGGGAGACAAAAGTCTAAACCTAAAGATAAAAGGAATTCTTGTTTTTTAGACAAAACCCGCTTGGACAAGTTAAAAACAGAGTTAATGTTATTGTTAAAATAAAAGATGGAATAGAAATGTTGTACAATAATTTGCATTTTAAATGTTTTAGTGTTCAATTTTAAATTTTAAATATTATACGGTGTTTTATCAGTGACGAGTCTTGTATGTTTATATTTTTTTATCATTCCCAGCCTTGAAAATGCATCGAAGTGATGTGAAACGTCGGCAATAAATTATGTACTACGCTGAGACATGCCTTTACCTCTCCACCTTATATATATATATATATATATATATATATATATATATATATAATAATATATTATATATATATATATATATATATATATATAGTATATATATATATATATATATATATATATATATATATATATATATATATATATATATATATTATATATATTTATATATATAATATATATATAATTATATATATATATGAATAACTTGATCACGAAGTATATAAAACGTGATTCTATGTATAAATAAAACCTTAATTTATTATATATATATATATATATATATATATATATATATATATATATATATAATATATATATATATATATAAAGGTTTTTGCCACGATCTCTGCTACCCACCTCATATAATTGATTTTTGTTATCGAAAAGCTCACAAAAAGTTGTTTTATAGTGTTGCTAGTAATGAAAAAGATGCCTAAAAATGTACTTAGCTTACCTTACTTTCGTGGATTTGAAACATAAAATCAATATTTAAATCGTTTAATGTTAATGAAGTGTTCTCTTATAACAATACCAATAAAGATATGCTAATTAAGAATAGTCCCATAGCAAATAACAACATCATTTTCAAAATTCCTTGTAAGGATTGCCCATGTTTTTACGTTGGACAGTCAAGTAAAAAATTATGTGTACGTATTAGGCAGCATATGTATTCAGTATAACAGCCCAGACTTCAAATGCACTGTTTATCAATCTGAGTGAAAAATCTCATTGTATTAATTGGGACGATACCTCTGTAATTGCTAGATCTAAGATTATGTTTCAAGAAATTTACTAGAATCAGCAATTATACAAATCACTTATAAAAACAACCTAAATCTTAGTCTGGGATTGTACCATTTGGACCGTATATTTGTAAAATGTTTATGAAGACCTTAGAATAAATGAACTACTAATGAATTAGTCGCTCATGTATATAGTTATTATTTCTCTCTCTCTCTCTCTCTCTCTTTTCTCTCTCTCTCCTTCTCCTCTCTACTCCTCTCCTTCTCGTCTCATCTCTCTCTCTC
>NC_061101.1:54147401-54174901 GCF_015104395.2 Macrobrachium nipponense | reverse complement strand
TTCACCTAAAGACAGATTTCTAGAAAACTTACTTCCTCCAACTATTATTCGATCCTGATTATCTAAGGGTTACATCGACAAGTGATAATCTATAATATTATTCATCGTGAAGACAAGAATGACATGGAAGGTTATACACTAAATATGGTGTCAAGTTATCATTTTTTTATAAATCTGCAAACAACAAGGTCAAAGAATTTTAATGCTAGACTGGTGTTCATTTGTTATAAAATTCTGTATGGACATTAATCACATTGATAAAAATAATCCTTCCAGAATGCACGCTACCCCCAAGGTCTAGAGAATTGCCTGCCACTACACCGGCAGGCAATGTCTAGAATTTTACGTATTTCTGCTCCTCTTAAGAAGTTACAAAATAAAAAGATACTTTCCATATTTTTTTTTCTCATGCAAATACGCATTTTACGAGCGGCTATCTTCTTGCAATTAAGGTGGAGATTAAGCCTAAAAATTCAAAAAGCTCTCCTCTCGTTATACAGCTTCGCGCATGTACTAACGAAAGTAAACACGCCAGTGACACGCCCCCCAACCTGCAATTAAAAATAACCGGTGTCACATTCTCATCAAAGCATACGTTTCTCGATATGACAGGTTGCATTGTACAACATACCTTAGGAAATGTGTCCGCCTCAAGTAATGAAAAGCTACTTATCTTGAGAACTGTAACAATTAAAATCCATGTTGTCACTCGAATTCCTGAAACTTGTACAAAGATATTTTATGGTGGAAATATCAAAGGAACAAGCAAATGTGAAGCAGCCATTGGGTTTTACCTCACACCTCGCTCACTTTTACAGTTGATTATTAGAACTGGATGACAATATCTTTCATTTTTTTTTGGTTATTATGAACATGAAATTTATCATTGATAAAATCTACAACTAAGCATTCTAATAAAAAAAAGTTACTGTGATTACCACGAGATAAAAAAAATGGCAACTGTTCTTGAAAATTATCACCTCCCCCCTGTTGTCTACCATGGCAGGGGATGACTCCACTCCTAATTACATAATAATAATAATAATAATAATAATAATAATAATAATAATAATAATAATAATAATAATAATAATAACGAAAAGGAAGTTTGTCGCTCCTACAAGTGCACTGTTACGAGACAGAGAATGGAATGGAATATAGAGTTTAGGCCAAAGGCCAAGCGCTGGGACCAATGATGTCATTTAGCGCTGAAAAGGAAAATTGAGAGTAAACGGTTTGAAAGCTGTAACGTGAGGGGAACCTCAAAGCAGTCGCACTATGAAATAACTGTTAGGAGAGGGTGGATAGCAAGATATGAGAAAGATCATATGAATGGAGGTACAGTAAAAGGAGTGAAAAGGGGTTGCAGCTATTGGCCGAAAGGAAGTTACAAAGAACCTTCAGTAATGCCTACAGTACATCCCATGAGGTGTACTGGTGGCATTAACCCCCTACGAGAGAGAGAGAGAGAGAGAGAGAGATCACCGAATGGTTATGTGATTCAAAACTTTTATTAGCCCCACCCGGCCCCCACATAATCTTTCGTTCAGTAATACCTAAACTCAAAACTTATAATAAACTCGGTGCAGGCAATTTTCGGGTCAGCTTGTCTTGTGAACTCGTGTTTGTCAAAGTTGATATCTAGACAAACATGGGAGTGCCGTAGAAGCGAGGAGTTCCTCACTGGACAAGTTGGTTCCGTGCTCGACTATCAAGTTCGTTTCCCGTAGCCGCTCGGTGCGGAATCAGAGGCATTTATTTCCGGTGACTAGAAATTCATCTCTCACAATAAACTGTAGGTCCGTTGCTAAGAAACCAATTGGTTCCTACCCACGTAAAAAAAAAAAAAATCTAATCCTTCGAGCCAGCCCTAGGAGAGCTGTTAATCAGCTCAGTGGTCTGGTAAAACTAAGATTTACTTAAACTTTTTGTAAAAGCGACGTATCAAAACATAAGATATAATATGGAAAAGGCGAGATAAACACATGCAAAGAATACTACATCAATAAGAAAACAAAACTCTTATAAAGAAACTCATTATCGTTACTTAACGAAGAAGTCTTACAATATTAGTTAAAGACTGACTTTCTATTTCGTGAAGTTTTCTGTAGGCGATCAAGCTTTAGTATTTATTATTATTAACATTAATGCACCCATATCACAATACATGACTGTAACATAAGGTAAGGTCGAGACGTCAAGTCCCAACCCTAAGGACGTTACGTACAATCCCGAAGTTCGGTCTTAGGTCCCTTCATTGGCCAAAATAACACCGAGGCAAAGGCAAGAGACGCTGGTAAAGATCTGGACTAACGAAGTTACGGTCATATAACATAAAACATTATTTATTTCCAAGGAAATAAATAATGTTTTATGATTTTTATTACGAAGAGTCTTTTTGTCTCCTATATTTATCAGTGCCCGCTTTTTCTTCGTTTACCACGCGGATATTATCATTTGTTTTCATTATTAACCAAATGATAATCAGATAATCACTCACGCTCTATGGCAACAACCTCCATAAAAATGGATGGTGAAAATAGCCATAATAACGTGTACTCACAAATAAAAGTGAAAATAGCCATAATGACGTTACACACAAATAAAAGGTGAAAATAGCCATAATGACGTTACACACAAATAAAAGGGAAAATAGCCATAATGACGTTACACACAAATAAAAATTATATGATTATACATTGTATTTTTATCATAAGTTGTTTTTGTCTTCTGTCTCGACCCTGCGTTCCTCGTAGGCCCATTACGTTATTATCAGTTTTACGATGATTACCAAAATGCTAATCGCCCGCGCTCCAATACCCACAGCAGCCTGTATGGCAACCACCACCGGAGATAATGGACGGTGGAAATATCCATAACGTCTTGCATATTAATAGTAACATCGGCATCACCAATAACCAGAACAAAAGCAGCTCCGATAACATCGAGGCTCCATTTAGAATCTGGGAGCGACCCTCGGTACGAAACCCAGAACTACCATCATCATCGACACCTCGGGAGATTAGCAAGTGCTACAACAATTAATAATTCACGAGGGAAGACATTTAATTATCCAGGTGCTTATTATCTTAATCTCTTAATCTAATAAATGGTGGCCGAGATTATAGAGTGGAGGTTAAAAGGACTCTCTCTCTCCCTCCCTCCCCGATAGATTTACTAGAGACCTATCGCTATCGAACGGTACACGTATGGGCGCATTCCACAGAAAGCATTCACACTGAAGGTACACCTGTCTGCACAGGTATAATGACCCAGAGGTTCGTGTACACACCTGCAAACATTTCAGACATTCTTTAATAGAGAATCATAACAGGCTCAGAAAGCAATTTGTGAAGTCTACAGGCAGTTGAAGATGTACAGAATACTATATGCCATTATAGTTAACACCCAATTTCTAATAATAAACTTCATGAGCTAATCTGAAATGCAGTTGAGACGATGTATGTAGTTTATATACCTATAAAACTTGACACCTGCTAGAAACACGGAAGCAAATCATAGCTAAAGTTCAAGCAAAATCGATAAAAATGGATATCATATACGACAAATGACTACACTGAAGACACGTATATGCACGTGCCGATGTTAGAGTCTTAGCGAAGAAGAGATTTCATTACGAATAATAACAGATGCGTACATATAGTGGCCCCAAGAATGTTTTGCGCATTAACAAGGGGAAATATGAGTGGAAAAAGTACGCAGGGAATACGCTCAAACAGTTGTGATACCAATAATGTTCAGCAATGTACTGTACTTTTGTTAACATAGAGCGTGGGCAAAGAATATTTACAATTATATTCGCACATAATCCCACAGAGTTTCAAGGACATCAATGAATTCATGAGAAACAGATAAAGCTCTACTTCATTAAAGAAACACGATGTAGTGTTTTATACGTCCCAGATAATACAGGTATTTTAAAAGGAGAATAAACTGGTTACGCCACTCGGTCTATTACGTAACACACAGTTATACTACAGACATTCATAATGATGGAAAGGTAAACTAGTGCAAAATCAATCAAAGCTGTCTTTATTTAGATGGCAGTAAATATCATTTAACTTACATATTGTCATTGTAAAAAAAAACACTTGGAATTTGTGAGATGAGCAAGGCATGATCCGACCTCTAGCTTACTCAGGACTCATGCAAGATTTTCCAATCACGCCATAAGTTGTATACGTTGTATAACTAACTTTTAACGTAAATTAAAACGTGTTAGAATCTATGGTCAAATAAAGCCTTATTTCCCCAACGAAAACTAAACTAAATACGCTAAATTTTATCAGAAATAATTGTTCTGTACTGTTAACATGCACATTATTTATTTTTTTACATTTTCATTCTAATAACTAAATCATAAATATCCTATCCAAAAATTCCTGTATCTTTACCTCCACGCGAAACACCCTTTTCAGACATTTTTAGCCTTTCCAAAGTCATTTTGTACCCCGACTCCCAACAACAACAAACAAAGTAGTTTGTAGGCTTACTCAGTGAGTAAACGAAAACACGAGAGAGCGAAATAATTTCTAATGAAAGTCAGTACAAAATATCGATTGGTCTCCTGACCTCAATATATATATATATATATATATATATATATATATATATATATATATATATATATATATGTGTGTGTGTGTGTGTGTGTGTGTGTGTGTGGTTGATATATATATATATATATATATATATATATATATATATATCTATATATAATATATATATATATATATATATATTATATATATATATATGAGTGTGATGGAAGGAGTAGAGAGTAGAGAGAGAGAGAGAGAGAGCGAGAGAGAGAGAGGAGAGCTCTCCTTTTGTTTACATTTCTCGCCTTCGCCATAAATGAATTACTAACAAAGCAGATCTTGTATATTCAAGGTCCAGAGAATCTATAATCCCCGGACATAGTATGCAGTAACGTTACCAAAAAATACATACAGACACATTATACATATATATATATATATATATATATATTATAATATATATAATATATATATATATATATATAAATGCAGCGTGGGTATGCCTGTCACAAATAGCGTTCATACCAAAAATAACGCCCGGCGCGAATGACTTTCAGTTGGTGAATGGACTACTTCTTAAGAAGCAGGACTTGGCGAATCAGGTTCTTCCACTTAAATTGGTGGTGTAAGAACGCTTGTTAAATTGATGGGATGAGCTCGCCAGGGCAAAAAGAAGTCTCAACGTGTGCAACTACGTAATTACAAACGCGAACAACTCCATACGCCTGTACAGAGGACAGATTGGTCGATCCTACCAGAGGAATTTGTGAAAGCTCGCGCAACAGAATTTAGGCAGAGGGCCAAGCGCCTGGACCTATGAGGTTATTCAGCGCTGACAGGAAAAACAGTATAAGGGTTGCCTCGGTTTAACAGGAGGAAAACCTTGCAATTTCGCTATGAAGCAATTGTTAGAAGAGGGTGGAAAAACAGATGGGAGAAAGAATAAGAATGGAGGTACAGTAAAAGGGAATGAAAGGGGTTGGAGTCCGGGGGCGGAGGGACACTGCAAGAACCTTAAGCAATGCCTACCGTGCACCGCGCGTGAGGTTCACCGACTGCATTACTTGCCCCACGGGAGCGAAAGCTCGTAGGAGTTTTACTATGTACTGACTTGACAGGGAAAATGATGCAAGTTTGTTTTTCTAGAATTATCACTAACCTCAACATTACTCTTTATTCATTGCCTGGCTGCACGTCACCGTCTTACTCGCAACCTCCCTTGTTATTAAATCAAGATTGAATGTACAAATAGTTGAGGATGAAGAAGAAGAGGAAGAGGAAGAAGAAGAAGAAAAAGAAGAAGAGGAAAACGGAAGAGAAGTAAACAAAAATGAAATGACAGAAAAAAATAAGGAAAACAAAGAACAAGATAAAAGTATGGATGCAGAGATACTCATTGATACTACATATGAGGCAATAAAGCAGCATACCTACGAAGAAATAATACGATATGACAACAGAAAAGCAAATCCCGAAGAGGCTCTACCCAGATCTACACAATGACGGGAAAGAGGAAAAAATAGACAAGAAAGACAAAATCTGCAACCTTTTGAAAAGAGGGAATTGCAGATTTGGAGAAAGATGTTACTACAAAAAATCCTAAGATATGTCAAAACTATGAAATATATGGTAAATGTGCATACTTAGATGGATATGGGGATGATTGCAGAGATCTGCATCCAAAAAATATGTAAAAACTAAAAGAAGGCAAAAGGATGTAAGTTCGACAAAAAATGCAAATATATGCACCCTGTAGCCATGAATCATAATCAAATAAATAACCAACCAAGTAATAAAATCCAAAATAAGAAAGAAACAAATAAAGAGAGAAATCAAGAATATCAGGTAAAAGAGAAAAGCAAACCACCAATGAGAATGCAGAGGTGTCAGCAAAAAATTTCAAAGCATCAGCTCCGAAATTCTACTCAAGAGATAATAACTGTATTTATTATGCAAGAGGATATTGCAAGAAACTGGAGAAAATGCAGATTCAGACACAAAATGAATAATTTATGATGAAGGAAGATCGAAATATTATGGAAAAGTTGGATTTTTTAATGTCAGAATTTCTGGAAATGAAAAAAAGAACAACATACCAGAACAGGAAAGAGACATGGGAAAATCCTTATTACTACCAGTATTAAATGAAGGAGAAAACACGCAAACCATCATAGTGATGAATGCGCAGGGTTTAGTTAAGAGTAACTCAAAAAGAAAAATAGAGTACTTAGAAGAACTAACCCAAAATGAAAAAGAAAATAGATATATGAATATAAGTGAAACCTGGTATCCCAAGAGACTGGGAATGATGATCAAATAAAGGGGTTCCAAACTTATAGATCAGATAGAAAAAATAGGAATCAAGGGGGAACCGCAATATATGGGAAAGACAAAAAACAAGGAAAAATATATGAGAAATATAGTAACTCAGAATGTGAACTAATAGCGGTAGAATTTGAATCAGAAAAATTGATGAACATAGTAATATATAGACCTCCTAATACTAAAGAGTTTGACTTAATAATTGAAAAATTGGATGATATATGTAGAAATCACAAAGACTGGACTATTCTCCTATCTGGTGACTTCAACTTTCCTTTCGTAGATGGAAAGAACGAATAGGAGATTGTGGTTGTACTTATACATATAAAAAGAGAGTACTAGTAGTGCTGAAGATAAGAGGCAATTTGAAAAGCTATTTAGATATGCTACTAGAATACAACATTCAACAAATAAATCACCTGCCAACAAGAAAGGATACTTTAGACCTAGTATTTGTGAACGAGATGAATTATGTTAAAGAAATAATAGTTTATAATGCGAGTATTTCAGACCATAATGTCATAGAATAACAGTTCATTCCAAAGAAGTGAAATAGAGATAAGCAAGAAATGAAAAAGTGGGAAGGATATGGGAAATACAACTTCTACAGTAAAAATATAAAATGGTCAGAAATTAATGAAGAATTAAACAAAGATTGGATAACATTTTCGTAAGTGATGACATAAGGGTAAATACGGAGATATTATATAAAATGGATTGGAGAAAATAGTGGAAAAATATATACCGAAGAAGAAAAGTAAACATCATTCATGCATACCAAGAGACAGAAGGATCTTGTTCCAGAAAATCAGAAAGTGGAAAAAAGGTCTTGCAAAGAAAAAAAATGCATGGAAAGTTTATAGAACTAAAAAGTAAGATAGAAAAATGCAGAACAAAAGATTATACAATCAAAAGAAATGAAAAACGGGACTTGGAAGAAAAAAACCCTATTAAATATCAAGCAAAACCCCCAAACTATTATACTCATATGCGAAGAAGATGAATAAAAGAAGAATAGAAATAGGCCCTCTGAGAATTGAAGGGAGATTAAACGATGAAAAAAGGAAATTTGCAACATACTGGCAGAACGATATAAGAGAGAATTCACCCCTAGAATAGATAATGAAGATAATGATATAGAAGTAAGGGAAGAAAATAGTGAATATTTAGCTGACATAGAAATTAATGAAGCTGATATTGTGCAGGCAATTAATGAAATTAAAAATGGAGCTGCTGCAGGGCCGGATGGAGTCCCTGCTATTTTGTTAAAGAAAGTAGTTCATTCTATCGCAAAGCCACTTGCAATATTATTAAGACAAAGTGTAGATACAGGCAAGATTTATGATGAGCACAAATTAGCATATATCACCCTACTTTCAAAAGTGGATCAAGACTAGAGGCAAGTAATTATAGGCCTGTGAGTCTAACATCACATATTATGAAAGTGTATGAAAGGGTAATGAAGAAAAATATTATGAAACATTTAATAAAAAATAATTTGTTTAATATAGGACACACAGGTTTCGTACCCGGAAAAAGTACACAAACCCAACTGTTAGTCCACCGTGAGAACATATTCAAAAATATGAAAAGCGGAAATGAAACAGATGTGGTTTATCTAGACTTTGCAAAAGCTTTTGACAAAGTAGACCATAATATATTAGCAAAGAAAATTAGAAAACACAATATCGTAGATAAAGTAGGAAGATGGTTAAAAGAATTTTTACACAACAGAAAACAGATAGTTATTGCAAACGATGAGAAATCGGATGAAACCAAGGTAATATCCGGTGTGCCACAAGGTACGGTGCTAGCTGCAATATTGTTTGTTATTATGATTGAAGACATAGACAGTAATGTTAAGGATTCGGTAGTGAGTAGTTTCGCTGATGACACAAGAATAAGTAGAGAAATTACTTGTGATGAAGATAGGAACGCTCTACAAAGAGACCTTAACAAAGTATATGATTGGGCAGAGGTAAATAGGATGGTATTTAACTCTGATAAATTTGAATCAATAAATTATGGAGACAGAGAAGGAAAGCTATATGCATATAGGGGACCTAATAATGAGACAATCACAAATAAGGAAGCAGTTAAAGATCTTGGTGTGATGATGAATAGGAACATGTTATGCAATGATCAAATAGCAATTCTGTTGGCAAAATGTAAAGCAAAAATGGAATGTTGTTACGGCACTTCAAAACAAGAAAAGCTGAACACATGATTATGCTTTATAAAACATATGTTCGTAGTCCACTTGAATATTGCAATATGATATGGTACCCACACTATCAAAAGGATATTGCACAAATAGAGAGTGTACAAAGGTCCTTTACAGCTAGAATAGAAGAAGTTAAGGACCTAGACTACTGGGAAAGACTACAATCCTTAAAATTATATAGTCTAGAAAGGAGAAGAGAACGCTACATGATAATTCAGGCATGGAAACAGATAGAAGGAATAACAGAAAATATCATGGAACTAAAAATATCAGAAAGAGCAAGCAGAGGTAGATTAATAGTGCCCAAAAACTATACCAGGAAAAATAAGGAAAGCACACAGGACATTAATCCACTACGCAACCAGCATCGATAATGCAGCGTCTATTCAATGCGTTGCCAGCTCATCTGAGGAATATATCAGGAGTGAGCGTAGATGTGTTTAAGAATAAGCTCGACAAATATCTAAACTGCATCCCAGACCATCCAAGATTGGAAGATGCAAAAATATACCGGAAGATGTACTAGCAACTCTCTGGTAGACATTAGAGGCGCCTCACACTGAGGGACCTGGGCAACCCGAACGAACTGTAAGGTCTGTAAGGTAAGGTCTGGGGTGAGTCGCTGTCTCGATGACCTTAGTCGTCGAGACGGCAATTTACTAAAATTGACCAATTAACCCGACTCTTATTTTTTTCCTCACCCATCGTTTTTTTAGGGTTCATATCAGACCTTGAGTGAATGACTGAATTCGGTATATAACCATCTCCCGACCGCTGCAGTACAGTGGGACCTACTATCAGCGTGCAATGCTTAAATACGATCTCCTTCGTTCTTAGTTTTCTGTAAAAGAAAGCTACTGAGATGGCTGACGCCTCTTTGCCTGTTTGTCCGCACTTTTTTCTGTCAGCCCTCAGATCTTAAAAACTGCTGAGGCTAGAGAGGGCTGCAAATTGGTAGGCTGATCATCCATCCTCCAATCATAAAGCTTTCCAAATTGCAGCCCTCTAGCCTCACTAGTTTTTACCTCATTTAAGGTTAAAGTTATCAACTGCGTCTGGTACCGGTATAGACACCAACAATTCAGGCCACAACCGGGCCGTAGCTGAAAACTTCATGGGCCACGACTGTGGCTGAGTTTCATACAGCATTGACGAACTCAGGTAGTTAACTTTTAGGCGAGATCTAGTTTTCATGCAACTGGCACTATAGTGTTCTTTAACTAATGTTTAAATCTTTTGAACGCTCACTAAATATCGAGTGCACAGATATTTCTAAAAGGATTATTGATGATTCTTTTGCAAGTGGGTCATCGCGTTGTTTACCAGAAAACTTACAGAAATAAATCTTGTGACTAAATACAACAAACTATTCATATGGAACGGAATTCAGTGAAATTATAGGGAGCAATCTCCTATTGGAGGAAACAGGAAACTGAAAGTCTGTGTATTTACATACATACATATACGTAAACACAAAACGTAAAGAATGCCGAGGTGATTTTTAATTAAGAAGAAAGCACACACAATCACGTGTGGACTCTGCTCTTACAAAAACGATATCTTCAATTATCAAACAAAATTACAAAGTCGATGGGAGGCATACAGCTTACACGTACTACTACTACTACTACTACTACTACTACTACTACTACTACTACTAATAATAATAATAATAATAATAATAATAATAATATTGTGAAGAATCAAGTATCAATTATAGGAAGAAGAAAATAGTTATTTTCATTCATATTGTTTCTGGTCCATAATGATAAGAAAAGTGTAATAATTGCAGAGAAGATAAAAGTTCCATTGTGCAGCGTCACTTTATTCTTCGACTGCACAATCGAACCTTTTTGATAAACATAATCAATAACTTAGATGTGTAAAAAAATCGACTTAGTCTTTGCCTGTCTCTATCTTTTCTGAAAGAGCTGAGGAACTAAAATAATACGAATTATTCTCAAGGAGGAACTAAAATAATACTTATCATTCTCTAGGAGGAACTAAAATAATACTTATCATTCTCAAGGAGGAACTAAAATAATACTTATCATTCTCAAGGAGGAACTAAAATTATATTGAATATTAACAAAAATACCCAAGAAAACGTCTACAGAAACTGAACCATATTGTCAGGGTACTTGGTACTTTGGTGGATGAAAGATTTTCGTGAATTATTTACATTTTTTTTTTTTACAAATACTATTAGTTTACTCATAACAGTAAACGGAAATTTTAAAACGTTTAAGGGTAGATGTCCTAAATAGGTTTTATTTACCTGTAAAATTTCCAGTTACTGATATTTACATTAAAGTAATCAAACGAGCAAGATAATAATGCATCTCATCAAATAAGCAAGATAAAAATGTATCACAGAAATGCACCATGTCTAGACAGTTCCAATTCACCATGCTTTTAGGAAATGAATTCATAAAATTGAAAAAAGTTCTGATGAGTTTGCAATACATAAAAATAAATTCTTGCAGCGCTATCTCCTGTCAGTTTATGTGAGTTCAGTTTTGCTGCCAAAAATCGTCCAATAGGAAGCTCAAGATAACAGCCCAATATTTACAGCATGTGGTGTGAAACAGAGGGATCCTTTGAGTAAGTGACTTGCAGAACTTGTTTGCAAAATGCAGAAGCATGTAAAAAAAAAAAAAAAAAAAAAAAAAAAAAAAAAAAAAAAATGCATAGATTAGACACCCGGCAATTCTGAAATTAACTTGATGGAAATAAATGTAAAAGAAGCAGCCATTGGCTACCTGTATTTTAAACCAAGGAGCAATGAATTGCGAGAGCAAAACGGTGGCCTTTTATTTTCAGAAGCACAAATAAATTCTACTTTTTTGGGCAATAGTAAAGGGCTGCTTGTACTGGACGATCTGGTAACTCTAATTGGAAATCTAAAATGTGAAGAAAAATTAAGAAGCTTGAATGTAACACGACCATGATTATTATTATTATTTTTTTTTGTGGAACAAGATGTGGGAGGGGCTTCACAGTTCAAAATATATTAGTTCACTCATTTTAGTGAACATGACGAGCAAATGGTAAAGGTCTGACATTTTGTTCCATGCACGAACATTTTTAATGAAACGTACACGCGATTTTTGCAAAAGTAATATCTCTGAACTATACTTCCAAACAGTATTTTCGCATCTATATAGTAATAAATAAATATAGTAATTTCTGAAAAGGCATCCATTTAATAGGAGTAAATGGTAAACAAAGGAAATAAGTTGAAGGATACACGCAGGTGCCATCGCGTGAAGACTCAAAACACGTGACCTGGCCCGAGATAGTAGCCAAGGCGTCTAGTTTATACGATTCTGAACCTCTTCGCTCCCAAAATCCAATTTAGTTTAATGTTGGAAATACCAACATTAAACTAAACAATTGCTGTAATTATCAGATAGTGAGCCATCACTATAATTTCCTTATCCGTCAGACCTCCATCTCCAGACGACATTTTATGCGTATTCGGGATTTTAATTATCAAACCTCGATTAATAAATTAGAATCGAAGGTTAATTACTATAATCAAACGGCGTAAGGGACCAGTGCAACTTCTGATCACATGACAGCCAATCAGATGGAAGGGGCGGAGTCGTCCTGGGAGGTCTCAACAACTCCCCCCACCCAATTACAAACAGCACCTCAAGCACACAATTTCTTTCAGCTCTCTCTCTCTCTCTCTCTCTCTCTCTCTCTCTCTCTCTCTATCGTTGGGGTGCGTAATCATTTTTTATGATTACATATATGTATATATTTATATATATATATATATATATATATATATATATAATATATATATATAATATATATATATAATCACACAGGAAGAAGTAGTAGGGAAAGGCATCCTCATACTTTAACATTTTATTTAAATGCCGACGTTCGCGACGAATTCCAAGTCAAATTTTCAATTACAAGTACAGGACTTCACTAAAATCTTAAAAACAAATACCTATACGAAAGAAAGAGTAAGCTAACAAAAATAAATAAACACAGAGTGAGGCAAACCAGCTGCCCAAACTCTGCTATGAACAATTTTATAGAGGACGTTTTGGTGTTTATATATATATATATATATATATATATATATATATATATATATATATATATATATATATATATATATATATATTATATTTGTATGTATATATACAAATACAACATATATGTTTTAAAATCTATAAAATATGGAAACGTGATAAAATATACGTATATAAAAGATATCGTTTCTCTCTCTCTCTCTCTCTCTCTCTCTCTCATCCTCTCTATCTCTCTCTCTCTCTATATATATATATATATATATATATATATATATATAATATATATATATATATATATATATATATATATATATATATATTATATATATATATATATAATATATATATATATATATATAATATATATATAATATATATTATGTAAGTGTTTACATAATAAAAAATATGGAATGTTAGTCCATATATATAAAAGACTAAAACTAAAGAGGTCAAACCAGATTGCTTGCAGGAATGTGATCAGACTAGAGACGCTAAAGATGACGTATACAATAAAAGTAGGCTAAGATAACATGCCGTCACCTGTAGTCATTCAATTGTTTATAAACTTTAGTCCAAGCTTCCTGCTTGAGACAAACACCGTGACCTATAGCTCAAGCGGCCTACGTGATCTGTAGCGTGTCTCATTTTTGATTGTGTGTTCGTATGTAACTATGTCATCTGATAGTATGTTCATATGTTCGAGCTACTATCTGCTTCCTTCATAACTTGTAACAGAGATGGTAGACAGGCAGAACAGAGTTAGCTATCGTCATTAGAAGACCTGTATCTCTTTACCTAAGCTTTATCATGTAGAGAGAACAGAAGTAGCCATCATCATTGGCAGAAGCGATCAAGCTATCGTTATTAGAAGACTTGTACAATCATATCTGATCTTCAGCATGTAAAACTTCAGAAGAATATATATATTTTTATACTTCGTGTTTTCTACAAGAACCTCCTCACCATGAGTTTAACACATCATCGTCATAAACAAGAAGATAATCCCGACTTCGTAAGTGATCTACAAACCCAAAAACACTCCATTGAAGATGGAAGTGCAATACCAACCGACTTAGCGTAAGATTATCGCAAGTCTAACATTACCTCATAGGGCGCCTTATCATACAATGGCAACAAGCCCTAATATTGGTGGGCAGTGGACCAGAAAAACTCTACAACTTCTCCGAAGAAAAATCAGAATAATGAAGTATCATATAAGAACTCTTCAACGACGACGAAAGCAGCAAATTCTTCAAGCAACTTAGTATCATCGTTTAGTGAATAACTTCAAGAAACAAAACCGACGTGTCCTTTTCCTACGGCAACGCAAGCTTCGTCTCTCATTAGAATCATTCAAGAAAACATCGTTAGTGAGCGTTTCCGGCACTTCAAGAAACAAACCGAACGCGTCTGCAGCATCGGATCTTTCAAGGGCTCGAATCATCGAAACAACGCGCACGGGGGAAACTGAAGCCAAACCAGGTCATCCGCTAAATAGAGAAGGAGGACCATGGCCGTGTGTCGTTATCGGAACACCGTGACTTCCCACAAAAGCAAGCTAAGTACAAAATTTTTATTCATTTGGAGTAACTTTGAGTGTTTCCTTTACAGGTCGAATTTCGTTATTCCTGTGGCTGAAGTTACGAGACATTCTTAATCTTACTTTTTTACAGAAATTATCTACATCATTGAGATTTCGCTACTGCGAGTTTTTATCTTTGAGTTGTCTGTTTCCAGAAGTTCTACTGAAATATCATAATCATATACTATTTGTTAATTTTATCATTTTGGGTGATTATTAATCCCTTACGTAACAAATCATATTAAACAGTGAATATGCGTTTACGCAGTGGACGTCTGTATTTATACAGATGTATGGATAGGGTCGTTAAGCACCGTAGTGATTAGAAAAACACACAAAAACAAGTGGAACACCCGTACAAATCTAGATAAATTAGAGGTAACACTATTTCGGGTCATGACAATAAATGCTCCTTTGCAAGTCCCGATCGCAGTTTTAGCCTTGAGTTTTTTGATTTTTGTTTATTATATTAAAATATCGAACCTCAAGACTCAACTTAACTTTAAAATATGGCTGGATTGCAAGGAATAACATGTCTGTAAAAAAAACTTTCATCAGGCTAAATGCGCTGACCAGGATCCCTCACTATTCAAATTTTAGCAAAGAATGAAGTACAAACAGTTAATATGGAATGCAGTAGTGATAACTTGTCTTATTAGTAATCGCTCAGGTTCCTAATAGTTCGTCATTCATTGCTTTATTACGTAACCAGCAACATAATGCTAAAAAAAACACACAATACGTTGCCAATGGTAATAAAGAGAAGGATCCTAATTATTACAAAAAAAGAAATAGAAACAGTAGCCCCTTCAGAATCAAACAAGCAAAACTCGGTGACTGTGTCACCTAGTCAACGCGGTCAAGGTCAGTAAAACAAAACTGTCGAAGTGTTTCAAAGCATAGCAAATTCCACACAATAAGCGACTCTAGCAGAGTGGGGGAAAAGCGATGTTGGTTCATACATGCCAATATCTTTTTGAATTAAAAAGGATTTTTCCTATGAAACACACGACTGTATAAAGTAATCAGAGCAGGTTTTCGTTTAATTTTAATACATTAAGTTATAATAAATACTGGTGGATTAAGCCCAACTGTACGCGCCGTAAAAATTAGAATATCTTGTTTTATTTCTTTAGTACACGTAATATCTTGTATTTACGGACTCACCGTCTGTTGTTCGAACTTCCCTAATGAGAAGTCCAGATAAGCGAGCTGTTTACAGATACCTTTCCTATAGTTATAAAAAACATGATCTGTATCTAGTGTAATTGTAAGATATCCATCTAGGGATACACAAAATATTATCTTACATCCTGCAAAATAAGGCGTGTTTATCAAAGGAAAATCCTATAAACCTTCAAACATATTAAAATCCGTTTGAACAAAAAGAGACAGTTAATCAAATAATAACTTATATAGAAGAACAAATCATTTGTCTCATAAATCGTAACATTGTTCAAATGACCCAACAGAATTCTCCCACAACCGCAGTCGCAGTTTGCACGAAAAATCTCGAGAATCATGCACCCTCGAATGTTTAGTGCGTGTAAAAAGACTTTGCTGGGAAATGAAATTTTAATCCTTCCCGACACTCTGAAATATAACGATTTCCGCGAACAAAGCCCTAGACACAGTTGACTAGCAGCAACAAGTTAAATCTAGTGATCCACAAACGTATACATATCGTGGATACGGAAGTTATAAATATCGCATTTTTTATTGTTGCTAATTTTTAATCACGCCCAACCAGTCGTGGATGAATCTCTCTGTAATCTATCTAAAGTAATATCCGTAAGTCATTCAAGCAGAGGTGATTCAGCAGAATTTTTGTTTATCTTCTACCTGAATACCAGGAAGTTTCTCCACTAGCGAGTGATCTCTGGGAGAAAAACGGATATCATTGAAAACAAAATACGGTCTAAGGCGTACAAACATAAAGCTATATACGTACCTTCGTGTAGAACCCCAATGAAATTTCGAAATAGAGATAAATGACGAAGTTGAAAAATGTTAGTAATAGGAGCCATTAGGAAATCAAATAAGCCCATATAATTTTTCCCTCAAACGTCATGCCATAAAAGATCGGACTTGGCGTATCTGCGCAGATTACTGTCGCTTAAACAAGGAAACGACTCCCGATAGTTTCCAGTGCCATGTACCGACGACATCTTATCTCTGTTAGGTTAGAATAAATTTTTCACCAGCTTGGACTTACTTAAAGGCTTTTACCAGATACCATTACCTAAGTGATTGTACCTCATACACAGTTTTCAGCACACTCAGGGGACATTATCAATTTTTTACGTATGCCTCCGGCTTACGTTGCGCCCCAAAGGCCCAAAAATTTTTATAATATAGTGTTTGGAGACTTTTTAGGGATACCCTACCATGCTTATATGGTTGTTCTTCTAATCTTTTCTAAATACCTTAGAAGTACATTCACATAAACTAGAGCTAGTGCTACAGAGACAAAGACAAATAATCTCAGAGTAAAATATCTAAATGCGAGTTTTTAAAAAACCGAACATGTTTATCTAGGTTTTATGTGTCTAGTCAAGGTCTTAAAGTAGTCCATGGTAAGGTGTCGGCTATTCATAACTTCCGGTACCTATTAACGTAAAAAGGGGATACAGCACTTTTGCGCTGTAGTGGGTATTACAATCGTATGCAAATATGTAACTCTTCAATCATGACAGCTCCTTTAACAGATCTTACGAAGAAGAGCGTAGATTTATTATGGTTAAAAAAAGCATCAACAGGCGTTCGATATCTTAAAAGCGGAATAATGCAGCTTACCTAACTTAAAAATCCCTGATTTAAATAAGGAATTTTTTTTATTGCAACAGACGCCTCAGACCAAGGGGTAAGAGGGATACTACTTCAGCAATATGATAAACAGTTCTTTCCTATAGCTTTTTATTCATGTAAACTAAAGCCCTCTGAAAGTAAATATACAGTAATAGGCAAGGAAGGGCTAGGTATCTTTACTGCACTAGTCTATTTTAAGTTCATAATCTTTTCATGGCTCAATTACTGATAAAATCCTTACTGACCATGAGTCATTTACCGAGTTTTTTCAAAGGCTTTAATCACAGTCCAAAAGGAACTCGGTGACAAATGATCATTCAGGTCTTTGGAGCCAAGATAAGATATCTACCTGGGAAAGCAAATATCATAGCTGACGCATTATCCCGCAATCCCGCACCATACTGCAAAGAGCCATTAATTGGACTAAAAGATATAGAAACATCCGTGCCTATTGTTAAAACCGTATCTAAACAAGAAAATTCCTTAACCCAAGAGATCGGCGAGCATTGAATATCTGGGTCGGAGCGCAGAACTGTTACAAACTGAACAAAGCAAGTGTCAACAGCGATAAGCAAAACAATAAACACCAAACAATAAACACTTCGAAACGGAAACAGGGTCAGCGGCTAAGCAAAAACAATAAACACTTCGAGCAGAAACCCTAAAGCAAAAGTATATTTAAAGTAGTGTATCAGAATAATGTAATTCAAATGTAATATTATATGTAGGTCCGTGACGAGGAAAACCCGAAGAACACAGCAGATGACTAACGACCAGGTAGTAGTAATAATCTCTATCATACCAATCGTCATAAACTGGTTGCATTCTGTCATCCAGGGTTCCCTACTATGTCACAGAAAGCCAAATCACTGTTTTACTGGCCCTACAATGCTTACAGATATAAAAAGCACATAACTGATTGTAACACGTGTCATGAAAACAAGGGACACACTAAGACACCTGTCAGTTAAGGGCCTATCCTGTGCCAAATCAATCCTTGAAAGAATATACTTAGAATTATTAACAGAATTACGAGTCTGACAGAGGGAATGAACACTTCTTAGTGTTAATAGTTCCTTGACACGTTATATAGAATTAATAGCACAAAAAAAAAAAACATCGCAATTGAGTGCGTTAGGAATATTTATGAGTGCTAATCAGTAATATGGAATTCAACACAATAATCTCTGACTCGGGTGGTGTAAATCAATAATCTTCTTAACTCGTGTGAATTCCTTTCCATTAAGTAAACCAATAATATATTTTATCACCCAGAGTCAATCGGTTTGGTAGAATAACGGATAATTAAATAGGAAGTGTCAATGTCTTACGAGTTACAACTCGTGATATTGGATCGAACTGGATTATAGAGGTTCTCGCGGTTTTAAATACCTTTATCATTTATATCTTGTATCTATAGAATTGATGCCGCAAGTAGCCTTATACGGTACGCCGCTAGAACACTTTTCCACATCAAGCCAACCATTAATTTATCAAATATATATATATAAATAAATAAATATAAAAAAATAAAATAAATATGGATACAAGTGGAGGTCAATATAATGACACTCCGGTAAGAAGTCGGAAGGGTTACAAATTATAATAAAAAAGGAATCACGATAAAATCAATAAGCAAAACGTAACCATAGGTTAATTAAATATCCAAATATATATGCGTAAAGATTTGAAACTCTAACTTAACGCTTTAGTAATGACAAATAAGCTAAAAGTTCAAAACACATCCAAAACCTACTGATATTGTCTGTCCCGGGTGTTTATATTCGTAGTCAATGAAAAAAAAATAATAATAATAATAAATAAATAAATAAATAAAATAAATAAAAGAGATTTTAAAGTCAGGAAGTCTAGAAGTGAAAATGTTATCTATGGAATAATCCTATATGAATCTTATACAGGGATAATAACATATATAGAATTTGTATGGAAACCTTTTCCATTAGTTTGAATAAGGAATATTAATTTAACATAATTACAATTATGCAGATTTCCAACATGAAACTAATATGTTCAATTTTGGTACTGTTTTTTTTCAGACATTCTTCTCATGTGGGTCGAGTATTAAAAAAACAAAAAATTATCCTAAAGTCGTATCTCTTACAGCAAGTAACGTAACTCTTAAGATGGTGACGACGTCATCAGTTCTAGAGGGTCTGTCGCGTTTGCCGTATCAGCATTGATTCCTTTAACCTCAAATATCTGTTTGCACAGGCTTCATCTCGCGCTTGCAATGCAGATTGACTGGAGAAAGGAATGCTTAGCCCGAACTTCTCATGGGCAAGGCAGACGTTGTCTATCAGTATGCGCAATGCAACTCCAGGAGTTGCAATCATTTAAAATTAATAAACAAAATAAGCAAATAGCAATTTCTATAAACAACAAAATGAATTAATTTTTCTGAACCTCATAGACATTTAGAAGTATCAAGATATGTATAGGAATATTTACTTGCAACATTAGCCTATTACAATTCAGTAAAAACATTCATGGGAAAATGTCACATTTTCTTGCAAAAAACCCAAAGTTTATTTAGAAATTAGTTACATAGTGGGTTTTTTTCGTTGCATCTCCTACCTATTAATAAAGTTTTTAAAAATTAACCTCAGAGGATGCGCGCGAGAAAATTGAATATGAAACTTTTGTTAGGGCACATAGGATCAGATTTTATCACAACTTAATTTCAGTTAGCATAGAGAAATACAGAATCATGATTAATCTTCTCTTTGACTCTTATGTTGCCTGGCAATCTTACATAGCTCCATTTTCCACTTCTTTGTCTAGTAACTTACTACCAGTAATATCAAATTTCTTTGAGATTCGTAATGATATCTATTTATTTTTTATAATTATGGATATTTTTACAAGTCATCATAGACCTGGATAGGTTCACTCATTGTTAATGCCATGGATAAACAAAAAAGTTTGTACAGCGGACTCTTTTGAATTCCAATATATCAGCGAATTCATGTGGGTAAGTCTGGTCTAAATGGCTCTCTCCCCTCTCCCGTATTTGGATGTTGTCTGAATTTACTTTGCCCTTGTGACAAGTATAATTTCACTTGCAGGCTGATTAATGGAACCTGGTTACAGTATCCTGCAGTACGAGAGTTTCACATCGCAACTTCAAAAAATCGTTCGTCGCAGCGGACGACTACAGTCAAGTAACAACCGCCTACAATGTGAAAGGAATTTCATGGACTTCTTCGACCGACACCGTATCTCGTCGTTAATCTCGTTTTAATGCGGAATGCTCCGGCGGCTGTCGGAATCGACTACAAAAGGGACATACTTCCGACAAATTACGACCCGAAGGATATTCAACTCTACTTTGCTGGCGAAGGACTCGTGCTGGGGATGTTTTTTTTATTCATCGCGAACGTAATCGTGTAGCTTAGGATGCAGAGAATAAGTATGAGCGCAAAATAGAACGTTGGACCGCCCAGGCAAATTTTCCCCTTGTTTTAACCCTGTGAAATCGGCCGTTTCATTTGGCTATAGGTGGTTGTCTGGAACTGTGTAATGGACGAAAAGTGGTTCGAAAGCTAGTTAAATGTGTAGTAGTATAACCTCGGTCATGTATCCTATATATATAAAGTATCATGTATCCTATATATAAATGATCATAAATAACAGAATCGAAATATATTTTTGCGTGTACGCACTAGGAATCTATATATAAATGATCATAAATAACAGAATCGAAATATATCTTTGCGTGTACGCAATAGGTATCTATTTAAGTACACATATATTAATCATATTATATGAATCCATATACATATGTATAAACAAATCAGGTAGCCTATAATCAATCTGTTACCATTTATCTTACCAATATCTGCAGTTATATATGAGTTAGTATATTGATTAATGAATCAGATATATAACATTTTAGCATAAAAAATCAACGAATCAATCAGCATAAACATTAATAATTTTTATCAATTCATATATGAAATTTTTTATCAGTTAAAATATGATTTTTATCATGTTAATCTTCATTCTATGCAATTGTCAGAGTACATTAGTATTTTCTGTAGCACTATGTATCTTAATGAAAAGAAGTGGAAAAACTGTATATTATATATCACGTGATCACTATTATTTACCAATATCATTGTTTTTATATTTATTACTTGAATCAATTCATGTACACCATGATTTTTTTTTTTTTACTTATAAGTACTTTCTATTTTCACATAGTGTCTGTATCACACTCCTATAAGTCAAATGCAAGTCAAGCTTGAGTAATATTCAGTAGTTGGTTTTGGTAGCTGACCGAGCTGATGTAAGTGTTTACATAATAAAAATATGGAATGTTAGTCCATATATATAAAAGACTAAAACTAAAGAGGTCAACCAGATTGCTTGCAGGAATGTGATCAGACTAGAGACGCTAAAGATGACGTATACAATAAAAGTAGGCTAAGATAACATGCCGTCACCTGTAGTCATTCAATTGTTTATAAACTTTAGTCCAAGCTTCCTGCTTGAGACAAACACCGTGACCTATAGCTCAAGCGGCCTACGTGATCTGTAGCGTGTCTCATTTTGATTGTGTGTTCGTATGTAACTATGTCATCTGATAGTATGTTCATATGTTCGAGCTACTATCTGCTTCCTTCATAACTTGTAACAGAGATGGTAGACAGGCAGAACAGAGTTAGCTATCGTCATTAGAAGACCTGTATCTCTTTACCTAAGCTTTATCATGTAGAGAGAACAGAAGTAGCCATCATCATTGGCAGAAGCGATCAAGCTATCGTATTAGAAGACTTGTACAATCATATCTGATCTTCAGCATGTAAAACTTCAGAAGAATATATATATTTTTATACTTCGTGTTTTCTACAAGAACCTCCTCACCATGAGTTTAACACATCATCGTCATAAACAAGAAGATAATCCCGACTTCGTAATGGATCTACAAACCCAAAAACACTCATTGAAGATGGAAGTGCAATACCAACCGACTTAGCGTAAGATTATCGCAAGTCTAACATTACCTCATAGGGCGCCTTATCATACAAGGCACAAGCCCTAATATATATATATATATATATATATATATATATATATATATATATATATATATATATAGCATATATATATACATACATATACATATACACATATATATATCATATATATATATATATATAATATATATATATATATATATATATATATATATATATATATATACATAATATGAACTTGTACTTTAAATATATACTATATATATATATATATATATATAGTATATATATATATATATATATATATATATATATATATATATATATAGTATATATATATGTATGTATACATATATATATATATATATATATATATATATATATATATATATACTGACTATATAATATACTTATACATATATATAAACTATATAATATATATATTAATAAACACATTATCCATGGTGCCGGATGCTTAATGCATTTGATCATCAACAAGACATCTACCCTCCTACCCGGTGTATTGCCCACTCTTATCCAACCCCCATTCCCTTCCAGATGTCAAAGAGTCCTTTTTCACTCACTCCAAAGTCCCCTATTCTTACCTTGTTGCCTATCCATCACAAAAACACCCTGAGACACGTTTTTTACCATATACATATATCTTTCAACTAAATCTATTAATGTACTGATATGATTAAAGAATCGAATATGTAAAAATTATGCATATACAAAAAACACATTTTTGAATGAAAAAAAATATAATATATATACAACAAAATCTGCATTTGCAATCACCATAGCCTCCAAACTACCAGAGCTCATGTAGTAGTATTTTAACCACGTGCTCAGGCAACTCTCGTTTTGCTCTGCCCAGGAGTCAAGCCTGAGCACAGTCATACATAGACAGGCACATATGTATACAAGCACGTACCTACGTGTGTATATATTATTATATATATTATATATATATATATATATATATATTATAATATATAATATATATATATATTAATATATATATTATGATATATAATATATATAATATGATATATATATATTATTTATTATACTAAAATACTATATTAATATACCATTGGACTTTTAGATGACTATTATTTTTAATTTGATTATTTTTTAAAAGCTTTAAATTATTTTATTTATATCTAATGTAGAATTCCTTGAGGATACAAAAATGTATTGCGCAACGTCGGAATAAATCATAATGTCAGTTTTCCTGTGTGTTCCTGCCTGCCTTCATCTACTTGGCATATATAGTATTATATATTCTATATAATATACATTATATTATATTATATATAATATATATATAATATATATATATATTATATATATTATATATTTATATATCTATATATATATATATAATATATTATATAATATATATATATATTAATATATCTATTATATAATATAATATTTATAATATCTATATATATGTAATAGTATTATATATATATTATTAAATATTTTTAAATTTTAAATATATATATATATATATATATATTAAATCTATCGTATATAATTATATATAGAATTTATATCGGTAAGGTGAATTTTAAAGTATTAAAGGACATTTGTAGCTTGAATTGATATATAAATGGATCACGGTTCGATATGATAATTATTCATAACAAAAGGCTACGTGCTGTCAAACGCTCGAATTGGCCAACATGGTAGACGGGGTTCCATATCGATTCTAATTACGAAAGCATCCAGATCGAGGGTGATTTGTAAGGTCAGAATCGATATGAACTTATAGCGTCTCTGTTGGCTGATTGGATAGCGTCACTGACGGTCCTGATTTCGTCCCCGTCCACTTGGACGCTGGTTCGATCCCATGGGGGACGAAATTATTATCAATTAAAAAAAATTCCCCTTCGGTAACTATATGAAAATATATCATTTGGGAGGTAAAGTGAATTTAGATAATTTAAAGGACATTTGTAGCTTGAATTGATATATAAATGGATCACGGTTCGATGTGATAATTATTCATAACAAAAGGCTACGTGCTGTCAAACGCGAATTCGGCCAATTGGCCATGGTAGACGGGGTTCCATATCGATTCTAATTACGAAAGCATCCAGATCGAGGGTGATTTGTAAGGTCAGAATCGATATGAACTTATAGCGTCTCTGTTGGCTGATTGGATAGCGTCACTGACGGTCCTGATTTCGTCCCCGTCCACTTGGACGGTGGTTCGATCACATGGGGGACGAAATATTATCAATTAAAAAATTCCCCTTCGGTACATATATGAAAATATATCATTTGGGGAGGTAAAGAGTGAATTTAGATATTAAAGGACATTTTGTAGCTTGCAAATTGATATATAATGGATCACGGTTCGATTTGATGACTAATTTCACTTTAACCAAGGCTACGTGCTCTCAAACGCTCGAATTGCCAACATGGTAGACGGGTTCCATATCGATTCTAATTACGAAAGCATCCAGTGCGAGGGTGATTTTGTAAGGTCGAATTCGATTATGGAACTTAAATATGGCGTCTCTAGTTTGGCGATTGGATAGCGGGGTTCCACTGACGTCCTGATTTCGTCCCCCCTCAACTTGGACGTGGTTCGAATCCCATGGTGGGACGAAATTATTATCCAATTAAAAAATTCCCCTCGTTACATATATGAAAATATTCATTTGGGAGGGTAATGTGAATTTAGATAATAAAGGCACTTTGTAGCTTGAATTGAATATCTAAATGGATCACGGTTCGTGTAAATATTATGCATTAACAAAAGCTACGGTGCTGTCAATGCTTCGGAATTGGCCAACATGTAAGACGGGGTTCCGGTTTTTTTATTCGATTCGAATTTACGAAAGCATCCAGATCGAGGGTGATTTGTTAAGGTCAGGAACGATATGAACCTTATGGCGTCTCTGTTGGGCTGAATTTGGATAGCGTCCCCACAACGGTCACCTGAGTTCGTTCCCCGGTCCACTTGGCCGGTGGTTCGATCCCATGGGGGGACGAATTAATTAATCAATTAAAAAAAATTCCCCTTCGGTACCATATATGAAAATATATCATTTGGGAGGTAAAGCGTGAATTTTAGATATTAAAGGACAATTTGTAGGCTTGAATTGAATATATAAAAATGGATCACTGTTCGAATGTGAATAAATTATTCATAAACAAAAGGCTAAGTGCTGTTCAAAATGCTCGAAATTGGCCAACATGGTAGACGGGGTGTTTCCATAATCGATTCTAATTACGAAAGCATCCAGATCGAGGGTGATTTGGTAAGGTCAGAAATCGATATGAAACTTATAGGCGTCCTCTGTTGGCTGATTGGTTATACGCGTCACTGGCGTCCTGATTTCGTCCCCTCCACTTGGACGGCTGGTTCGATCCCATGGGGGGTGGACGAAATTATTATCAATTAAAAAATTTCCCCTTCGGTACATTATATGAAAATATATCATTTGGATTTGGGAAAGGTGAAAGTTTGAATTTGAATATTAAAGGACATTTTGTATCTTGAATTGAATATATAAATGGGATCACGGTTCGATGTGAAATTAATTATTCATGAACAAAAGGTCTACGTGCTGTCAAACCCAAAAAAAAAAACCGCCCCTTCCCGAAAAATTTTTTTTTGGCCAACATGGCGTAGAACGGGGTTCCATATCGATTCTAATTACGAAAGGCATCCAGATCGGGGAGGGTGATTTGTAAGGTTCAGAATCGATATGGAACTTATAGCGTCTCTGTTGGCTGATTGGATAGCGTCACTGACGGTTGCCCTGATTTGGTTCGTCCCCGTCCACTTGGTAACGGCTGGTTCGCATCCCATCGGGGGGACGAAAATCTTTATCAATTAAAAAATTCCCAAAATTCCCCTTCGGTACATATATGCAAAATATATCATTTGGGAGGTAAAGTGAATTTAGATATTAAAGGACATTTTGTAGCTTGAATTGATATATAAATGGATCCACGGTTCGATGTGATAATTATTCATAACAAAAGGCTACCGTGCTGTCAAACGCTCGAATTGGCCAAACATGGTAAGACGGGGTTTCCCATATCGATTCTAATTACGAAAGCATTCCAGAATCGAGGGTGAATTTGTAAGGTCCAGAATCGATATGAACCTTATAGCGTCTCTGTTGGCTGATTGGGATAGCGTCACTGGGACGGTCCCCCCTGATTTCGTCCCCGTCCCGTCCCCTTGGACGGTGGGTTTCGATGTCCATGGGGGGACGCAAAATTATTATCAATTAAAAAATTCCCCCTTTCGGTACAATATATGAAAATATATCATTTGGGAGGTAAAGTGAATTTCAGCTATTAAAGGACATTTTGTAGCTTGAAGTTGATATATAAATGGGCTCACTGGTTCGATTTGTGATAATTCTTCATAACAAAAGGCTACGTGCTGTCAAAACCGCATCGAATTGGCCAATCATGGTAGACAAGGGGTTCCAATATCGATTCTAATTCACGAAAGCATCCAGATCGGGAGGGTGATTTGTAAGGGTCCAGAATTCGATATGAACTTCTAGCGTCTCTGTTGGCTGATTGGATAGCGTCACTAGTACGGTTCCTGATTCGGTCCCCGTCCGCTTGGACGGTGGTTCGATCCCATCGGGGGGTACGAATTATTATCAATTAAAAAATTCCCCTTCGGTAACATAATTATGAAAATATATCATTTGGGAGGTAAAGTGAATTTAGATATTAAAGGACATTTGTAGCTTGAATTGATATATATATATATATATATATATATATATATATATATATATATATATATATATATATATATATATATATATATATATATATATATATATATATATATATATGTATATGTATGTATGTATATATATATAATATATATATATATATATATATATATATATATATATATATATATATATATATATATATATATATATATAT
>NC_061101.1:54119901-54142401 GCF_015104395.2 Macrobrachium nipponense | reverse complement strand
AGAGAGAGAGAGAGAGAGAGAGAGAGAGAGTAGCTACATTATGTATCTCACTAAAAAATCACTCAAAAAATCACTTCAGAATAGTTTGGACAATCATGAAACAGTATAATCTAATCAAACTTTACTTTTTAGAGAGAGAGAGAGAGAGAGAGAGAGAGAGAGAGAGAGAGAGAGAGAGAGCTGCTACATTATGTATCTAACTCAAAAATCACTCAAAAAATCACTTCAGAATAGTTTTGACAATCATGAATAAGTGTAATCTAACTGTAACTTTTTTTGGAGAGAGAGAGAGAGAGAGAGAGAGAGAGAGAGAGAGAGAGAGAGAGAGAGGAGTCCAGCTACATCATGTGTCGATAATAACCAGGAAGTGGTGTGATTTTCGCAAAGGAACAGTAGATTTCTTTTATAAAGACTATCTGTTTAAATTCCCATAAATTCAAACACTAGTAACGGTAAAGTGATAACCTGCCATGATAATATTTTTTTTCCAAATATGTACAGAAATTATTAAGTCTGTATTTGTCGCTATTCTCAACCATTCTCCACAATTCTCTAATCTCTTTGGAGGATGTATTTTAAATCTAAATGTCTAGTTTCTCTTGTTATATTATTCTACAGAAGTCTTCCTTTATCCATTCTATGCAAAGGCCAAAAACCAGTTAAAATTCGACATAAGTTGCCTTACCTAAACAGCTCATCCTATAATAAGATCTACTTAGACAACACCAAATCAAATATTCATTGTTGTAAGCCTCTTAATCTGCTTTGTTTTCATATCTGGGACTGAATTTCTACGAGATCCATGACTAGATCTGGCCACGTAAGCTTCAATTTCTCTACTTCTAACGGCTGTGTTATTGGGTAAAATAGAATGATAGAAAATTCAATAAATACTATTCATTAGATAGCAAATTAATTTACACACGTACAAGGAATCAACTGCAGTGTTTCATGAATTACAGATCATGTAATTTAAATACTATATTATCACAAGAGTCATCCTTCGTAGCGTCCTAGAAACAAAAATAGAGCTGGAATTTTTTGTTATTCATACTGCCGGTAATTTAAGACAAATCGAGGAAGTTATCATATATCAAGCACAAAATATTCGCGACAAATCTCTGATTATAAAAGTTTAAATGTTTATCTTTTATAAAATTACGGCTTCATTCTGATAATGCCAGAAGGACGTAAACAGCAATCGAATGGTGGTGACGACATCTATTAATATCGAATAACCAGTTGGGAATCGCCATAATCGTATCGTCTAGAATTTGGGGGATATGATGAGTCAATGTGAAAATGCAGCGGTAAGAAATGGGAACGGGAAAGGAGAGAGAGAGAGAGAGAGAGAGAGAGAGAGAGAGAGAGAGAGAGAGAGAGAGAGAGAGAATTAAGGACAAATAATAAGTCAAAATTCACCAAAGATTTTCAAGTCAGATTATACTAAGAAAAACTCCAAAGCCATTCAAGAGTAACATACGGTGCTATGACGAAGCCAAACATAGTAAATAAAATACTAATAAAAGTACAACAAATCTATTAATAAATTACACCACCTCAAAAGAGGCAACATAATACATCTGAAAACCAAATACGCGGTTCCTCTTCAGTTGTCATTAAAAGACTGAGTGACACAGATCCCACTGTTAAGGACTCGGGAACCAGCCATTTTTGGGCGGCTCACGGCATCAGAAAGTTTTAAGCAGCTTTGGGAACACTCGGTTATAATTCACTTCTCAAACGGCAGAAAAAGGATAGGTGCTGGTTTCATTTCATCTTTCAATCATGAGGCTCTGAGTGGGTTAATACTATATAAACGATTCCGGTACAATTATTGCATCTCTACACGATTCCGCCTTGATTCATGATTGGCTGTCGTCCTTCTCATGTTTAAAGTGACACAACGGCAGAGAGAGAGAGAGAGAGAGAGAGAGAGAGAGAGAGAGAGAGAGAGAGAGAGAGAGAGAGAATCTGTTCCACAAGCAAAGGCGCAAATATAAAAATAAATAAAACTAAAAACAAGTATAAAAACAGACATATTCTTAAACACTCACAAAAGCACTAAAGGACCTACGTATACGATGTACTGGGCAATGACAACCCCGCCCCCTTACGTCCTTTCATATTATATCCTTTATATTACAACACAAATTATCAAATACGAACTATAATGTCGTTACAACGAGACATTATTCATTACAGAAGCGCCGATCTGGTCATGTTGCACTAAAATTTAGTATTCCTCCTCAAAGGCTTGAAAACAACAATCAATCATTTTCAGTATTCAACATCATCACCATCACTTCCATCTTTCCTGAGCTCTAACTTCCACAAACCTCCACTCATCACTCAGCCTCCCTTCTCATACTCCTTATCAAAGATTTGATACTATCGCGTAATATTCCTCCATGGATTTGTACGAAGGATAAGTCCAAAAGCCATCTCCATCTCCCCCATTATTATTCTCCCTGACTATGGAACTTCTGTCATTTCCCTTACGGTATCGCCTCTAGCTCAATCCTGTCATTTGACTTCTAATATTCTTCCTGAAGTTTTATGGTCAAATCAACAAAATCTTTTGGATATAATTACCTTTTAATACCATTGTATGATCTTACTTTCGTGTGTAATTTCAACCTACTTAATTTCCATATTTTATTTAGCCTGACCATTAGTTGATTTGGATTTGTTAGTCTTTCAACAAATTGGGGTTTAAGAGAACCAGCATAGGAGATCCCTGTTCCTAAGTTTAAGAGAACCAGCGTTGGACATCACTCTTCCTAAGTTTAAGAGACCCATCATTGGACATCACTGTTCCTAAGTTTAAGAGAACCGGCATTGGATATTACTGTTTCAACCTCAAATATCCTTTCCCCAAGTAATGTTATTTCATCCCTCTGTCCATACTTTGCCAATGTTACTTCTCTTTTTCTTAAATTCATTTCGAATTCTAACTCTAGTTAAGTTGGTCAAGTTTCTATCGTCCTCCATTCCAAATCTTCCTTCCATCTCCGACCACTTTTTCTCATTATAAAATCCATAAGAACGGGAAGCTGTAGCACAGGTGATATATTCCTTTGAAACAATCAACTAGTTACTGAAAATTCATACTGACAAGCCACTACCTGGATTAAAGTTACATCCAAATTTAACAGCAATGTCATAGCGACATAAGGCCTAACATAATATGGTCTGAGGGCACTGAAATGCCTTCACGTAATAAAAAAGAAGAAGCGATTTTTAAGTTACAAAACACTGATGCATAATCTTAACACAAATATTTCCTTTTTGTAACATCTTCCTATTTCTAAAGCAAAATTGTACGTCTCTTAAGCCTCCTATCAACTTGTTTCTCCAGGTTACTTAAAATAAGAACAATGAATACTTTTATTTCACATTTTGCAAAACAGCCTAGTTAGTGCACGAGGTACCAAGGTGTTTTCCATCGCCTAAGTTGCTTTATTACTGATTTCATGTCAATATGAATTCACTCAGTCATAATTAGGTTTCTGTCACCTTGTGGTATGTGATCCCCTTTCATATCTCGCTGATGACCTCACAAAAGGGCGACGTCATGGTTACGCAGAACACTAAAAATATAAAAAAAATACACTTATAAATACCAGCACAAAACCATTCTGATATTATGTAACCAAGACCCACCACTATATGGGACGCCTGTTGAGAGTTTTATCTGTAAACCATATTAAGCAGCTTAAACCATCTGGTGAGAGCGATTTATAACAATCTCTCTCTCTCTCTCTCTCTCTCTCTCTCTCTCTCTCTCTCTCTCTCTCTCCCTTTATTCGTGGTGGTCACATCATCGGTTAATGAATGAAGCTACCTATGGCAATTCTAACTAAGGTCACCTGCTGTTTCATCGGGTTACCTGGTGTGGATTAATAGAACGAGATATGAGAACTGTAATATGCCATTCCCCGCGGAGCATAACCAAGACAAATACCTTTCATCAAGAAACATAACGATAGAGAGAAATGGCGTCGGGGCATTAAGAGTCAAAACACAAATGTGTGTTATGTATGATTCAGTATAAACATAATAACTGACGCACACAGCATGCTAAGGTAATTAAAACAATTACAACACACTGGATTCATCTCTGCAATGTGTTGGCAGTTAATAATTAAAAAACAAAGAAAAAGTCAAGCGGTTAGCATGACCAACAAATCAATTTTCAAACGAAGCACACAATTCAGGAATCAAACAACGGCCATCGACTTTCTTGGCAAGGCTTCCATGTTTGGAAAAATAAAACAGAAAAATAAAAGAGCAAAGAGAAGGAGCGAAACAGGGCAATGATTCACGGGACTTTTATAGTAATATCGAATCGTATAATGAATGAAAAGAAGAGATCTTAGTCTTGCACGGAATGACATCATGATACTTTAGCAAAACATGTCTACTAACACTAAGTAAAACGCACTCATTCCAAAGGCACAGGCATTGAGGGTTGATGTCACATATTTCATTTTACTAAAAGATAACTTTCGGACTATAACGTACGATGTTTATCTCTAAACGGTTCTTAAAGTATAGCTACCAACAAATGCTACAAGCAATTTCTTAAACAAGATGAAACTCAGTAAGGATGCAGACATTCAATCAAAAGAATTATTCAGTCACAAAAGAACCTGAGGTAAAGGACAATAAATCTTCTGTGTATTGTCTTTGCTGATTTAAGAAGCTGTTCGAAAAATGCCAAGCTTTCTTGGCAGCACCCGAGAACAAGCACGTCACTTCTGTAAACGAGACAATCCAGTAATACATTAAAAATAGAAAGAGAAATGAAATGACGAGAACCTTCGGTACTTTTCATGATACTGTTTCGTATAAAGCAAGATTAATGACCTGTAAGGTGAGCCTGATTAAAGTTAGTTAAAGGAACACTGGCAACATTGAATTATTACTGGCTGAACTGGTCCGAGAACAGCTAAAGCCCTCGCCAATGATACCTTATCTATTTAATGTCCCTCCCATGAAAAAGACAGGGTAAGAACGTAATACGATAATGAATACGCCCATCCATTTAACTATCACCTTGAGAAACACAGATTCTTTAAGCATGCTATGACGAGCTGAATACTACTGAAGGCAATTCTGTTATTTTCAATATCCTTTATCACTTTCAAGCATATTATACTTCGATATTATTTACGAGAACAGCAACCCTCCTCCTACATCTGACAAAAAGAGGCTTACTCCAAAAACTAAATCTTCCTACAAACCTTCCAAGGAGAGTCACCATATTACAACAGCTTTCCAATATCACAGTGATTCCATAAAATATTTTCACTTCGTGGCGATACCTTTTCGAGAGAAGCGTTGCGACTCACCAACATTCAGTAATGAAGCGTAAAACGCAGTTAAGCATAAACGAACTTATATTCATCTGAACATCTGTACCGAATCGCAGTGAAACAAAATACAAAAATATTTAGTCAACCATTCCTTGAACGTTAGATTAAAAACATTTCGATGTCGCATATAATAAGGACAGCCTGTTTAACTAAACACATTGCAAGAACTCAAAATGTAACATTTGGAACAAGTAAAACTTATTAATGGATGCAGTTTGTTAGATATATAGACTAAGGATAAATTTATTTCAACTTGAAAAGTTATGATAACAACCATGCATGCACTTAAAAAACAAATGTGTCCTTAAACACACACACGCACACACACACACACACACACACACATTATATATATATATATATATATATATATATATATATATATATATATATATATATATCATATATGATATATCTATATATATATATATATACATAGATATTAATATAAATATATATATTATACATACATATATGGATATATATAAATACACATATATATTACATACATATATATACATATATATATATATACACACACACACACCCAAACACACACACACACGTATATATATATATATATATATATATATATATATATATATATATATATATATATATATATATATATATATATATATATATACGAACTTCTTGTGTGGCAAGAGAGGTTATCTATAACCACGGTTACATTTACTCGAATACTGCTATGGCAGGTTATCAAGATAAACTGCCACTCGCAATCACAAAGTCTCTTGTAATCCTATTACAAGAATATTTAATCTAAATGTTCCGCTTTTGTATGCTGGCGTCAGATTTCCATATTATTATTATTATTATTATTATTATTATTATTATTATTATTATTATTATTATTATTAGAGGTTATGCTGTAAGCATTAATCTTCACATTGTTACGTTAACGTCAAATAATAATTACTGTTTTAACAATATTATAAATTAGCACCCGCTATTAGTAACCTACTCTCTCTCTCTCTCTCTCTCTCTCTCTCTCTCTCTCTCTCTCTCTCTCTCTCTCTCATGCGAAGACACAAAGCACCTCCCAAATTCCTTTTCCTTCGCTTTACTTTCAAACTCCGGATGCGTTTTGTTTGCTTTTATAGTCATGAAGCCGCGAGTGGTTTCGTTCCGCTGCGTGATTCCGGGCGTCATCTGCCCGCCCGTGCATGGGCGCTCTCTCGGGTCCCATAAATCCAGTATCTTACCAGTGTCCAGTGTCCGCTGTATCAGATGAACGAGATTATGATTAGGAAATGTGGATTTAACCCGACAGGTCAACAACGTCACGGTCAGGTAGCTGCGACAGGAAAGAGAGAAAAAAAAAGAGGAAAAATAAAAGTGAAAAAAAAAAGACATGCATAACCAAAAAGGAGAGTTAATAGATAAAATGGAGGCGCGGATTCATCTCCGTCGGCATCTTCAAAGGGCCCCGCGAAACTGGAAGCCCCTGATGGGACGAAATTGGAGCAGAGTTACAAGCGGCATTAAATTTATATCTCTGCCGTCCATCAGTCATAATGCTTAATTTATTGCAATCACTGAGTTCGAAGATTACAAACGAGATTAAGTCGGGCAAACACAATTGGTCAAAGCATGAGGTGTACACCTCTCTCTCTCTCTCTCTCTCTCTCTCTCTCTCTCTCTCTCTCTCTCTCTTCTCTGATCAAAATCTCAAGTCATCTGGCAGCTACTGGTCCACACGGTTAACAAGTCCGCAAATGACAGGTCGTTAATTCTTCTCATCGCTCGGAAAGGTGAATCCTACTATACTGGGAATGATAAATCAAACACTGCTAACGATTCAATGAAATTCTTCAATCGAAATCTAATTACTCATAAATTAGAACAACACCGATCAGTGGATATCTGATATCTCGCATTGCTATCCCGTGAATAACTCGACATCAACTACGGGTATCACACCTCGTTATAGAATTGGAATGATTACATATACTGTTAACCGTAAAACAAATAGGCACAATGCAATAATGCATTGTCAGACTACTCCAGTCTATAATGTCAAACGCCAATCCTCCATGAATTAGTTCGGCCTCAGAGTCAAAACGTCTGTTCCAGGCTTAAGCCGGAGGTAAACTTTTCGTTCTGGTACACAATTTAAAAAAAAATCATAAGAAATTGTCCAAACGTAAATTGCAGTAAAACACTATAAAAAAAAACTGTTCAATGCAACTAATGGCAATTGTAAAATTTCTTTTTAGTTTTCAGGGAAAGCCCTGAAACAAAGATTAAAATACCATTAATAACAAGAACACCAACATAAAAATTAATATTGAGAGTTCGGAAGAGCCTGGAGTTACCTTATATGACAACAACGCCAAATGTCTGACTCGAAACAACGCTTAGCAAATACAGCACATTCTCCGAAAGCTTGCTCGGGAACCCAGTCAAAGAATTAATCAGTACGAACAACAGAAGTCCAAAGTATCATCGGAAAAACTTAAATATTCGCTACCGACTCTGTTCTGAGACAGCTAGCAAAACGGATCGCTAAATGAACGGAAATAATGCATATACGAAGTTCTTTTCGCTTACTCATGGAGTAAGCGTATACATACTACTTTGTTGATGTTCGTGATGAGAGAGAGAGAGAGAGAGAGAGAGAGAGAGAGAGAGAGAGAGAGAGCTTAAAAAGGTCTGAAAAACGTGTTCCGCGTTGAGTTAGAGATACAGGAATTTTACGATAGGATATTTATGATTTATTTATTGGAATGAAAATGTAAAAAATAAATAATGTGCATGTTAAACAGTACAGAACATTTATTTCTAATGAAATATAGTGCATTTACTTTAATTTTCATTGGTGAAACAAAGCTCTATTTAACCATAGATTTGAACACGTGCCCCGAGTAAGCTAGAGGTCGGATCACGCCTTGCTTATCTAAACGGAGGCTCCTTTTAAAATATTCTTCTCAAATTTTTCTTAAATTATCTTTAAGCCTGGGCTAGAAAAGGACATCATCTTACTCTCCCTTTTAAGAAAACTTCTGCTTCAAAATAAACAAACAGATAAATACACATGATAAACCCTCGTGAAATACAGATGAGGATAATCCGTCCTAATTCCTTGTCCTGTCAGGATTAAATTCATGCTCTACGAAAATATTAACATTTATTAAAAACACCTGACTACATTCGTTAACACTGAAGAATATTGGAAGCCTAAATCTTAGACAATCTTTTCACCACTGCTCTCGTCTCAATGAATTACTTGTCTTTAATTGCCCTCGTCTCAATGAATTACTTGTATAGAATTCCCATCGGTTACCCCCCCCCCCCTCAATGGAATTACTTGTCTTTAATGCCCTCGTCTCAATGAATTACTTGTCTAGAATGCCCTCGTCTCAATGAATTTACATGTCTAGAATGGAAGGGCCCATACGTCTCAATGAATTACTTGTCTTTAATGCCCTCGTCTCAATGAATTACTTGTCTTTAATTCCCTCGTCTCAATGAATTACTTGTCTTTAATGCAAGCGTTAGCTTTTGGAGAAGCTAAAGCTACTTGATGGTATAGATGAAAGTTCTTCCATGTCTTTATCCTACATCCATGATAGAGCTGCTACAAACCCATGTTTACAATGATTTTTTGATTGGCGCAAGCCCTATTTAACGTCGTTACTTTACTTTCTGGGTACAGTAGCCAAGTATTAGCCAAAGAAGGATTATGTTTCAATATTTCTACGTTTTCATAATAATACACACCAATACGGTCACACACTCACATGTATGTATGTATATATATATATATATATAATATATATATATATATATATATATATATATATATATATATCATATATAATATACTATATATATATATATATATATATATATATAGATATATATATATATATATTATATATATCATATATATATATATATCTATATATATATATCTATATATATATATATATATATATATATATATATATATATATATATAGATAGATATATATATCTAGATATAATATAACTATAATTATTATATAATATATATAATATATATATATATATATTATCTATCTATCTATATAGATATATCTATATATTAGTTATATATATATATATTATAATAGATATATTATATATATATATCTATATATAGATTATATATCTAACATATATATTATATTATATAGCTAATTATATATTCATTGTATATATCTATTATATATATAATATATATATAATATATAATTAGATTAGATATATAATATAATATATATATGTATCTATATATTTATATATATCTATATTCTATATATATTATATATCTATATATAGATATATATATTATTATATCTTATATATATAATATATATATATATTATTATCTATAGTATATATATATATATATATATATATATATATATATATATCTATATAATATTATATATATGATATATATATATTAATATATATATAGAATATATATATACTTATATATTATATTATATATATATATCTCATATATCTATATATATCTATATTATAGATATATATATATATATATCTAATATATATATATATATATATATAGAGATATATAGGATCATATATATAGATATATATCTATATATATATAATATATATATATATATATATATATATATCATATATCTAATCTATATCGATATATCTATATATATTATATAAGATATATATATATATATATATATATTATATAGTTATATAGATATATATTATAGATACATATAGATTATATTATCTATATAGAATAAGTTATTATATAGATATATATCTTTAACAGGGACTTTTTTTCTTGTATTATAGATTTATCGATCTTAGATCTTGGTACCGTTAGATTCCCCTACTCCCCATAATTTATATATATGTTTATATAGCTATATTAATATCGAAGATATATAATATCAAAACATATAAAGATATATATTATAATATAAATAATATATCTAGTTAGATATATCTATGTATATAATATTATATATTATATATATAATTATAATATATAGCTCTACATTATATATATATTATATAGTATACATATTATATATCTATACTATATCATATATATATGAATAGGAAGATTATATATATATCTCTCATATACTATAATAGATAATCTTATATAGATATATTATTAATATACTTATATTAAATATATATATATTCTATATATATCTATATATATATATATATACGCTATATATATATCTCTATATATATATATATATATATATATACCTATATATATATATATATAGATATAATAATATATCTATATTATTATATATATATATATATAATTAGAATATATATAGTCTCTATATATATATATATATATAAATATATTAATTATATATATTGTTACGAAGTGCCAAGTATCTGGTTACCATTTATCAATTATTACCTCACAAAAGCCAGACACCTGAACCCTCATAACACGTTTAAACGACTGAATACTCTAAAGGCAACAGTGATCCCTTAACACTTACCAGTATTGCAGAAAATCAGACTAAGTTCATCAAAACAGGTGTGAGGTAATCTTATAAGTAATTAAATTAATCAAAGGGCATCACTCCTTCAACAACTTTAAAAGTCTAAGTATTTCCCTGATTTCAGAAGTCTAAGTACTTCCCTGGTTCTAAGTCACTTCAAATAAATTGAAGGAAAGCAAATCAATTACCACTCTATGTTTCTACCTAACATAAATGTAATCATAATTAAATATACTTATACTGGTGTAAGATAAAGAAAACACTTATAAAAATTTTAAATACAAAAATTTACTATTAAATTCAAAATTTATAAGTGAAATTCACAACATCAGGGAAAATTACTGTTACTTGAAAACAAAGTAAAGTTTAATTAATTCTTGAATCAAACTAAGTAAAATTAAATCAAAATTAATTTATCACAAAATTCAAGAAAATTAATTCAACCAAAATTCAAAAGTGTTAGGCCATAATTGAAAATTTGAAATTAATTCACAAGTGCTAAACAACAACAAAACTTGAAAAGAATTCTAAGTAAATGTAAATTAATTCACAAAATGTTAAATTTATCAAATGTGCAATGATTAAGCAATGAAAATAACTAAGTCAATTAAATTGTGAATGCAAATGAAAATATAAAATAAAAAGACACACTTCAATAAGAAAATGAACAAGTGCACAAACAATGGAACAATCAACACAAAAATCAGCAATGTGTAAAAGTGTAAATGTTTTCACTCAAAACCTCAGTTTTTACCTAACCTTCGTAAACACCTGTTATTAGTTATTAGTTAACCACACTTCCTATCCATTATTGGTTAAACACAATTCCTATCCGTTATTAGTTATTAGTTAACCAAACACTTTTCCCATTAACTTTTAGTTATTAGTTGCAACTAATAAAAATATAACACACTTTACCTTTTTGGTATACCAACTTCTTTCTCTGCTGCAGTCTTGTCTTACACAATTTCACAAAAACCAGGCGCCGTTACGAAATAATGTCTGTTCAGATTCCACAAAAGAAACTAAATAACACTAAATAAATTCTAAGAAATATCAAACATGAAATTCTAAAACGTTACGAGTGACCAATTCGCGTTACGTTAATATAATCTCAAGGATGTCGCGGGAGAGAGAGAGAGAGAGAGAGAGAGAGAGAGAGAGAGAGAGAGAGAGAGAGAGAGAGAGAGATCTGACTGCTTCGAGGTCCTAAGATAGAATGTAATGAAATTTTCTTCCTTTACGGAAACGACAGAACAGATATGATACAAAACGTTCTTGTCACGAATGCTTCCAGAAATTTGGAAATCTGACGCAATCTTCACAAAGAAATATGCAATCTGCACGTGGTTTTGATATAAGACATACGCGTACGAGTCCAGTCTGTTAAAAAAAAGAAAGACACGTACCCGATCGAAACGGAGGCTGAACGATAATTAAGATTGACATGTTTTGATGACAACGCAAGACTCTAGCTCGCTCGCTATCACACGTGTTGACAGATTAGGGAAGCAAACGGAGATCTCTCTCTTTTTACGTTATATATATATTCTTTTACAACATGCAATGCGAAATCTGAACACACATCTTAAAATATCCTATTCTAAACTATCTAGGAATCTGAAAAAATGTTACACAATCTACAAGACATTTCAAAGAGGGGAAACATGCATTTTGAAAGTAACAATATATAATATACCTCCCCCCAGAAGATTTTTTATCACGGTGTTGAATCCAACGATTCGCAACGAGATAAATAATCAGCAACTACATTGTTTTTACCACTAATGTGCTGCAATCTTAAGTTATACTGTTGCAGACACAAAGACCACCTGGTCAGTCTTTGATTATGATTTTTCATTCTCTGGATAAATGATAGTGGATTGTGATCTGACAACACTAAAATTTCTTCATTCCTAGGTCTATTCACATACACTTCAAATTTTTTCAATGCAGTGATTAAGGCTAAAGTTTCCTTTTCGATTGTCGAATATACTTTCTGATGTTTTTTCAGTTTTGTAGACATGAAGCAGACAGGATGGTAGATATTATTTTCATCTTCTTGAAGTAGAACAGCTCCAACACCACAGTCTGACGCATCAACTTGTATCACAAATTTCTTGTAAAAGTCTGGAGCTTGAAGTACTGGTCTTGAAGTTAAAATGGCTTTTACCATCTCAAAGGATTCTTGACACTCGGGAGTCCAAATAAACTTAGCTTTGGGACTAGTCAAGTCTGTCAAGGGAGCTACTACGGCTAAGAAATTTGGGCAAAAACGACAATAGAAACCAGCCATGCCTAAAAATCTCTGTAGCTGTTTCCTGGTATTAGGTGGGGTAGTCTTACGGATACCTTCTACATTAGCATTTACTGGAGCAAGAAGGCCTTTCCCAACTTCAAACGCAAGATACTGTACAGTTGCCTTTCCAAACTCACTCTTCTCTAGGTTGACTGTTAATCCTGCTTCTTGTAGTTTCTTGAAAACTTTCCTCACAATCTTCAGATGTTCTTCCCACGTTGTAGAGTAAATCACGATGTCATCTAGGTATACACCTACTCCTTCTATTGATCCTAGCAGTTGATCCATCACTCGTTGAAATGTTGCGGGTGCATTCATCAGACCAAACGGCAGAACAGTATACTGATACAGTCCAAATGGAGTAATAAAAGCTGACATCAACTTCGCATTCTCATCTAAGGGAATTTGATAATATCCTTTCAACAAGTCTATGGAAACAAACTTGGCTTGCCCAATATTATCAAGTAACTGATCTATAAGAGGCAAAGGATAATTATCAGCCACACTGATAGAATTCAGCTTTCTATAATCAGTACACATCCTAAATGAACCATCTGGTTATTTCACCAACACACATGGAGAACTGAAGTGACTTGAACTGGGTTCTGTTAATCCATGTTACAGCAAATACTCAACTTCCTTCTTCAAAACATCTCGACGATACGGTGATAAGCGATAGGCTCTTTACTTGAAAGGTTTTCCATCTTCTTGAATCTTGATTTCATGCTTGGTCAGATCAGTACGTCTAGGCACATCTGAAAAAATTTCTGGAAAACTTCTAATTACGTCACTTAAGTCTTCACCTTGTTCAACACTCAGATGTTTCAGTTTATCCTCCAAATTTTCCAAAATTGAAGAATTATTCATCTTGCTTGCAGTTCCCAATTCGTAGCCATCATCGTCTTCTGTAGATAAAGTTGTCTGGGTTACTGACACAGTTTCAGTTTTAGTTTCTGAGAAATAAGGTTTCAAGAGATTCACATGTATCTTCCTTTGTTTTCTTCTTCTTTCTGGTGTTTCAATCACATAAGTTCTGTCACTTAACTTCTGAATTATCTTGTAAGGACCTTGAAATTTATTAGTGAGGGGAAACCTCTTGACAGGTAAGAACACTAACACTTGTTGACCAACACTAAAACTTCTTAGCTTAGTCTTAGCATCAAATCTCCTTTTCATTTTCTCTTGACTCATTTTCAAGTTTTCTAAAGAGAATTTTCTAATCTCTTTCAACCTTTTCCCTAAGTTCTTCACATACTCTCCTTGACTTTCCTCTTGATTTTCTTCCCAATTTTCTACAAGAATCTTCAACGGTCCTCTAACTTCTCTTCCAAAAATCATCTCATTAGGTGAACATCTCATACTTTCTTGATAAGCATTCCTAATTTCAAACAACATTAATGGTAAACCAACATCCCATTCTCTTCCTGACTCAGAACAATACTTTGTCAGCATACTTTTCAATGTCTGGTGGAACCTTTCCAAGGCACCTTGACTTTTTGGATGATAGGCAGTGGATAACTGTTGTTTCACTCCTAACAAATTCATCACATCCTGAAATAACTTTGAAGTAAAGTTTGTTCCTCTGTCACTTTGTACTATTTCTGGTATTCCAAACTTTGAGAAAAACTCCACAAGTTTTTCAGCAACTATCTTGGCAGATATGTTTCTAACAGGGATTGCTTCTGGATACCTTGTCACAGGACACATTAATGTCAATAAATACTCATTTCCTTTCTTTGTCTTCGGCAATGGTCCAACCATATCTATAATCACTTTGCTAAAGGGTTCTCCTCTAACTTCTATAAGTTGTAGGGGGGCTTTCTTGATGGTTTCATTCGGTTTTCCAGCTATCTGGCAGGTATGACACTCACGACAAAACCTGCTAACATCTCTGTGAAGTCCAGGCCAGAAAAAATATTTCATGATCTTCTCCACAGTCTTCCTGATTCCCATATGTCCAGACTCATGAGCTACTGCAACCACTTGCTTTCTCAACGGATATGGAATCAAAATTTGATGATATTCGCCCCATACAGCATCTCCTGGTATATCTGTAGGTCTATACTTCCTCATCAGTAAACCTTCCTTCAGATAGTAACAGGTAGGAGTTTGTTGCATCTCTTCTCGATCAACAACTCTGAAGAACAAATCAGTTAACGATGCATCCTTCTTCTGCAAGTCCATCAGCTTCTCTCTTGTCACTTGACCAACTTCAAGGGTTGAATTCTCAATATCTGCTAACTCAGCTACTGTAGTTTCACTACTGTCTTCAGTAACACTTTGACTACTCTCTTCAGTAACACTTTGACTACTCGGAGTCTCTTCAGGAACATCAGGTTCTTCTTCTTCGTCGTCGTCGTCTTCTTCATCTTCTTGGGAAATCTCTTCTTGGTCAGCACTATGGGAAACTTCACTTCCCTGGAACAATTCTTCTAAGCACAAAGATCCTTCACTTGATCCTTCTTGGGTGTGTAAATCCTCAGTTTCTTCACTTGCAGTCATAGTCCTCTTCATACTTCTGGTAGTTACACAACTAGGAAACAAGTGGGGGTTATTCTTCTCCAACTCTACTGTAGGACTAATCCTCAATGGTTTGTCTGTCACTACAGGACACGGAATAAATGGCACCCCACCAACTTCATTCCCCAACAGAACATGTATACCTTCTACAGCCAGTGAGTCTTTTACAGCAAAATCAACATTCCCTGTCACCAATTCACATGACAGGTGTAAGCGGCATATGGGAGTTACTTCCTCTCCTCCTATACCCTTCAAAATAACTGAATCTCCTGTGAGACTCTTCTCCAACTGAGGTGAGAACCACGTACTACCACACTATGGTTACTCCCTGTATCACGTAATATCTTGACTGGTACCTGCATACTTCCTTCTTGAGTTGACAGCATACCCTCATAGATATATGGCTTAAAAGCCTCCACACTGCTAAACCACTCACTGCTTGAGGTAACATTTCCACTGGTTGCTAAACATTCAGCTTGTTTAGTTTCATTCTTCTCTGGAGTCTGATTCTTTCCCACACTGCTCTTCGTAGTTTGTTTCACCTGGTCACCTTTTACAACTTGACCAACTGGTTTTGACTGCTGTTGATTCCGGTAACACTCTTGACTGTAGTGTCCTACTCTTCCACACTTGAAACAGACAACATTAGGTTTCTGTAACTGTCTTGAAAAACTGGATGAGGATTTCACATTAGTTTGCTGAGTTGTATTACCTTGTGTACTCTTGATAGTATCACTTGTAGGTTTCCCATTAAATTTGTTCCTGTTATTTGGAAAAGACTTAAAACCTGGGCGTTGTTGACTCTGGTACTTGACATTGTAATTACTTTTACTAATGATTATATTGTAATCTTCACTAAGGGTGGCAGCTTTGTCAAGTTTCTTCACTTCTCTCTCTCTTAAATAGGTTCTTATATGTTCAGGAATTCCCTTAAGATACTGTTCAAGAACAAGTAACTCTTCTAACTCATCAAAAGTTTTAACTTTAGCAGCTTCTACCCAACGTTTGAAACACCTGCTCACTTTGTAAGCATAATCTAAGAATGTTCCCTTCTCATCTTTTCTTAAATTTCCTGAATCTTTCATTGCAGTACTCTGGGGTCATCTGGTAAACTTGTAGCACACTGTGTTTAAGTACCTTGTAGTCTTTACACTGATCAGCTGTTAAGGCTAGATAAGCACTTCTCCCTTTACCAATTAAGACACTTTGTAGCAAAACTGACCATTTATCCTCTGGCCATCCCATACCTGAAGCCACTTTCTCAAAGTGATCAAAAAACTCATCTGGAGCTTCTTCAGTAAACTTAGGGGTTAACTTCTGTACTCTCACTACATCAAATGCAGGGTCTTGATTGCCTTGGTTAGGGTTAGACGGTGTTACAGGTAATGTGGATCTAGCTTTTATCAATTCCATTTCCCTTTCATGTCTTGCGATTTCTCTTTCCTCTTTCACCTTTCTCTTTCCTCTTCTGCTTTTTTTGCTCTTCTTTCTCTTCTTTCTTGTTTTTCCCTGTCTATTCTTTCGTCTTTGTTTTTCAGCAAGCATTTTTAGCTTAATCAAATTCTCTTCAGCTTCAATGCGTCTAAGCTCTAACTCTGCATCGCTTTTCTCTTTCTTTTCTGCTTGCTTATTTATGAGATCAGCACGGGCTACATTCAACAACTCTTGAGCCAATTCTAACTCATCTTCATCAGTTATTCTACCAGAGTTTATCAATGATTCCATAGCAATACATCTTATTTGTGCCTTTACCATACTAGTAGACACATAACCACCACATGCCTCTGCTAAAGCGCTCCACTGTGCTCTAGAAAGAGTGGTTTCAGACAAAAACTTGATGGAAGGGGCCTGGCTGCTAAAAATTCCTGAACATTGAGCTGAGCCATTTTCCTCTAAGTTATCAACTTACAATTCAATACAATAAATGCAAAACAAAACTATATGGTCACTCTCCTAACAAAATATATCCCTAACACCACCAGTATATTCTAGAGTGATAATGAAATCTGCTTTCCCGGGTCTGGGCACCATTAAACAATGTTACGAAGTGCCAAATATCTGGTTACCGTTTATCAATTATTACCTCACAAAAGCCAGACACCTGAACCCTCATAACACGTTTAAACGACTGACTACTCTAAAGGCAACAGTGATCCCTTAACACTTACCAGTATTGCAGAAAATCAGACTAAGTTCATCAAAACAGGTGTGAGGTAATCTTATAAGTAATTAAATTAATCAAAGGGCATCACTCCTTCAACAACTTTAAAAGTCTAAGTATTTCCCTGATTTCAGAAGTCTAAGTACTTCTCTGGTTCTAAGTCACTTCAAATAAATTGAAGGAAAGCAAATCAATTACCACTCTATGTTTCTACCTAACATAAATGTAATCATAATTAAATATACTTATACTGGTGTAAGATAAAGAAAACACTTATAAAAATTTTAAATACAAAAAATTATTATTAAATTCAAAATTTATAAGTGAAATTCACAACATCAGGGAAAATTACTGTTACTTGAAAACAAAGTAAAGTTTAATTAATTCTTGAATCAAACTAAGTAAAATTAAATCAAAATTAATTTATCACAAAATTCAAGAAAATTAATTCAACCAAAATTCAAGTGTTAGGCCATAATTGAAAAATTTGAAATTAATTCACAAGTGCTAAACAACAACAAAACTTGAAAAGAATTCTAAGTAAATGTAAATTAATTCACAAAATGTTAAATTTAATCAAATGTGCAATGATTAAGCAATGAAAATAACTAAGTCAATTAAATTGTGAATGCAAATGAAAATATAAAATAAAAAGACACACTTCAATAAGAAAATGAACAAGTGCACAAACAATGGAACAATCACAAACACAAAATCAGCAATGTGTATAAGTGTAAATGTTTTCACTCAAAACCTCAGTTTTTACCAAACCTTTGTAAACACCTGTTATTAGTTATTAGTTAACCACACTTCCTATCCATTATTGGTTAAACACAATTCCTATCCGTTATTAGTTATTAGTTAACCAAACACTTTTCCCATTAACTTTTAGTTATTAGTTGCAACTAATAAAAATATAACACACTTTACCTTTTTGGTATACCAACTTCTTTCTCTGCTGCAGTCTTGTCTTACACAATTTCACAAAAACCAGGCGCCGTTACGAAATAATGTCTGTTCAGATTCCACAAAAAAAACTAAATAACACTAAATAAATTCTAAGAAATATCAAACATGAAATTCTAAAACGTTACGAGTGACCAATTTACGTTACGTTAACATAATCTCAAGGATGTCGCGGGAGAGAGAGAGAGAGAGAGAGAGATCTGACTGCTTCGAGGTCCTAAGATAGAATGAAATGAAATTTTCTTCCTTTACGGAAACGACAGAGCAGATATGATACAAAACGTTCTTGTCACGAATGCTTCCAGAAAGTTGGAAATCTGACACAATCTTCACAAAGAAATATGCAATCTGCACGTGGTTTTGATCTAAGACATACGCGTACGAGTCCAGTCTGTTAAAAAAAAGAAAGACACGTACCCGATCGAAACGGAGGCTTAACGATAATTAAGATTGACATGTTTTGATGACAACGCAAGACTCTAGCTCGCTCGCTATCACACGTGTTGACAGATTAGGGAAGCAAATGGAGATCTCTCTCTTTTTACGTTATATATATATTCTTTTACAACATGCAATGCGAAATCTGAACACACATCTTAAAATATCCTATTCTAAACTATCTAGGAATCTGAAAAAATGTTACACAATCTACAAGACATTTCAAAGAGGGGAAACATGCATTTTGAAAGTAGCAATATATAATATATATATATATATATATATATATATATATATATATATATATATAGTATATATATATATATATATATATATATATATATATGCAGAAGCCAGGTACTATGTCGTACCTCTAAGTAAATGGGGATACAATCCACAATGAAGTAAATTCCTCTTGTAGTTTAAAATAGTTTTATATTACTTGTATAGGATTAAGCTTTCGACCATCAACTGTGGTCTTGTTCACTAAAGTCAACAAGACCACAGTTGATGGTCGAAAGCTTTAATCCTATACAAGTATATATATTTTAAACTACAAGAGGAATTTACTTCATTGTGGATTGTATCCCCATATATATATATATATATATATCATATATATATATATATATATATATATATTAATAATATCTATATATAATATATATATATATCTATATATGCACGTGTGTGATATAAATAATGAGTGCATGCATATGTATGAGATTAAATTTACAGTGAACATGGTAAGTACACAATCTTACAGAAATTCAGTGCACAGGCAATTCTGAGCTGTGTGCAAACAGCACTGCACATTCCTCCAGTTTTTAAAGTATTTAGTTATTTCTGTTTTAAATAATTGAAAGTCAGACTGGAAACTAAGTAACACCATAAGACCTTTTGTCATTGTGTGACGGAATAATTCAGCTTGGAAATCACGGTAGATTATGAAGAACGAAGACAATGGGTGATCAAACAAAGAATAATGATAAAACTAATGGTTAAAAGGGGGACTGCATCCTCAACATATCAAATATTATGCTAAGTAAATATCCAGTCTTGAAATATTAAAAGCACTAGAAAACCGCTAACTCGAGGTCTTATGTAATTGTAAAACAAATCGAGCAGGAAAAATGATGATGCCATAATAATGCCAGGCTACATGAGGACATCTAAAAATGCATTTCTAGAGACAAAGAAATATGTTGTTGATAACAAGAGCCTTGATAACAGACTAGATCATTAATATTCTATTTTTCAGTGGAAATTGATTGCTAATTGAGAACATGAAGCAAACGACAGTGATCAAAACGATCAATAATAATAATAATAATAATAATAATAATAACATCGAGAACAGAGCACTGGGGCAATATCTGAAAACTAGTGAAGACGAGTGGCTAAAGAGTGCATGGGAAGAACGACTAATAAAAGTAGACGAAGACCCAGAAATATACAGAGACAGGAGAATGACAAACAGAACAGAAGACTGGCACAACAAACCAATGCACGGACAATACATGAGACAGACTAAAGAACTAGCCAGCGATGACACGTGGCAATGGCTACAGAGGGGAGAGCTAAAGAAGGAAACTGAAGGAATGATAACAGCGGCACAAGATCAGGCCCTAAGAACCAGATATGTTCAAAGAACGATAGACGGAAATAACATCTCTCCCATATGTAGGAAGTGCAATACGAAAAATGAAACCATACACCACGTACAAAAAGGGGCATGATTCAGTGGCAAAAGCCCTCCACTGGAGCCTGTGCAAGAAACATCAGCTACCTTGCAGTAATAAGTGGTACGAGCACCAACCTGAAGGAGTGAAAGAAAACGATCAGGCAAAGATCCTCTGGGACTATGGTATCAGAACAGATAGGGTGATACGTGCAAATAGACCAGACGTGACGTTGATTGACAAAGTCAAGAAGAAAATATCATTCATTGATGTCGCAATACCATGGGACACCAGAGTTGAAGAGAAAGAGAGAGAAAAAATTGATAAGTATCAAGATCTGAAAATAGAAATAAGAAGGATATGGGATATGCCAGTGGAAATTGTACCCATAATCATAGGAACACTAGGCACGATCCCAAGATCCCTGAAAAGGAATCTAGAAAAACTAGAAGCTGAAGTAGCTCCAGGACTCATGCAGAAGAGTGTGATCCTAGAAACGGCGCACATAGTAAGAAAAGTGAATGGACTCCTTAAGGGAGGCAAGGATGCAAAACCCGGAACCCTCACACTATAAATACCACCCAGTCGAATTGGAGGAACTGTGATAGCAGCAAAAAAAAAATATTTATAAAAAGAAAAAAAAAAGAAAAAAAAAATAATAATAATAATAATGTTCTAAAGGGTCCACAATAATAAAAAGTGTTAAGAGTCCGTGTATGATTTTTCCCTGGGTTCGAAAGATAAACCCAGGGAAGGGTTCGAAAGCTTTTTATAAAGTTTTAAAAATTATACACGGACTCTTAACAGTCTTTATTATTGTGGATCCTTTAGAACATTATATATACTCTCGCGATAGAGTTTTTCCCCAATACTACTACTACTATACTACTACTACTACTACTACTAACAATAATAATAATAATACATTTTCATGGAAGGGAATATTCTCTACAATCACAGAAACTTGAAAGAATGATGACGAAAATCCTGAACTTGTCAGATGTTCATACCGCCTCCTTATAAGACTGACTGATTTATTGACGGTTACGTAAAACAAACCGCTTGATAGAGCGATTGTCAAATCAGCCCTTCCTCGATATTTCATCCGTTTCGGAAAGCCGCTCTAGCCGGCTGTCAAACAACGACTGGACAAGTCGGGAAGAGGAGGAGGACGCTCGCCGAATACGAAACTTAGGCGCGGGGGGCGCGAAGACGAAGATAAAGGTAAACGGTCAATAATAAATAAGCACGCGTCAATAAATTCGGCTGCGAAAAGGCGGCGGGGATACATTATTACAAATGCACCCACGGTTTAATGGACGTTATCATCTGATCTTCCAGGCGCGATGCCACACTCCCGGACTGGAATGCTCATGTCATGCCACGGTGCAAAAAGAGCCAAGCTTACTAAGCGCGTAAATGTTGCTGTGCTTTCCGGATCCAAATATTATCTTTAGAAATTCACGAAGCATGCGAATAACATTTAAGGTCTCGAATCATCCCCGGCGGAGAGTATTGCACCAACATCTGT
>NC_061101.1:54109901-54114901 GCF_015104395.2 Macrobrachium nipponense | reverse complement strand
CCTTCCTTGCATCGCCTTTTCTATGGCTCACCGCTTCTCTCTTTCTACTAATAAATACCCATGGGAATCAAATGCTCATATCGTCCCAATGTCCATATTCCCTATCGTTTCTCCATCTTCGATATTTCCATTACCCTCACAACCTCAGTCGCAATGATAATCAGGCAACAATAAAGATTACTCAATGAACTCTGTGAAGACAGGATAATGAGGTAAGGCAAATATTATATAGCAAAAACCAAGTCAATTATTCCGTGATGCCGAGTGGTTTCATTATTTGATGAGGACACTTTATATTCATAATTGTGCAATATTTGTTTCAATTGTGAAGATGCGACCTTGGATTTCGATTTGGCGTAAAATAAAGAATAAAATAGATTTTATCCTTTAAAAAATTAACAGAAAGGCCTCCAAGAAACTTTTAAATGAGAGAGCGGTGATCTTCCGCGCTATGGGCAACACTTAGAAATCATTAAAAGAAAAGTGTAAACTAAAACATGTATCTCCACTGAAGCAGAACAAATTCACTGTCTTTCACAACTTTCGTCAAGAAACTTCACGAAAAGGAATTTCCAAAACACTTCAAACATAACTGCAATTAAAGGTCGGTGAATTACCAGTGTAGGTAAACTTGTACAAAAGAATGGCAGAGATATCCTTTAACAGGTCCATCCAGGAGCAGGCTCAGTATCCCAAATAAAATCATGAAAAGTTCGAAGAGGTCAATAGGATTTCGAGGGCAAGGAATGAATGATGTGTCTGGGTGTGACTGGGAGAGGAGTATGGTATACATCATGCTGCTTACTTTATCGGCCTTAAATTACAACAAATGATGCCTTTGTCGATGTTGTGGCTGAGTAATGTGCATTTTACTTTTTCTAAATCACTACAAAACTACTTTTCCTTCGACCGCAGCAGAAGGTCACTTGTTCTTTACAAAAATGGAACGGTGCAACGGTGAAACATTATTTTTGACCTTGGTGCATTTCTTTAACAAGAGAGATATAGCAAGCCATAAAATTTTATCTTATTCATTAACACAAAATTACTTACATAAAAAAAGGGAAATCACATAGAAGAAAAAGCTGATAAATTTGAGAACAATTTATTCTTTATAAGCATTGCATAATATTTTTACGGATAAAGAATAATAATATCAATCCCATGAAATTTGGGATGGTCACTTTCTTTCTACGCGGCATCAGAATTTTCGCTTCTAGGTAATAATAATAATAATAATAATAATAATAATAATAATAATAATAATAATAATGATTGATGTCGCAATACCATGGGACACCAGAGTTAAAGGGAAAGAGGGAAAAATGGATAAGTATCAAGACCTGAAAATAGAAATAAGAAGGATATGGGATATGCCAGTGGAAATTGTACCCATAATCATAGGAACACTAGGAACGATCCCAAGAACCCTGAAAAGGAATCTAGAAAAACTAGAGGCTGAAGTAGCTCCAGGACTCATGCAGAAGGGTGTGATCCCAGAAACAGCGCACATAGTAGGAAAAGTGATGGACTCCTAAGGAGGCAGGATGCAACCCGGAACCCCACACTATAAATACCATCCAGTCGAATTAGCGGACTGAGATAGAGAGAAAAAAAATAATAATAATAATGTTGAAAAGACCGATGAAATGCCAATATAATTGGACACATGCTAACAGTAAAAACTTGATACCGACCGAGAGGAACGGAGTGCAACACACATGATCTCATTCTTGCCATAAGCGTGCAGGACGCCACGCGATATACAACAACCCTGAACAAAAAAGAAAAAATGCTCTTATCTACATAATTAGCTGGGCAGTGAGGGACAGGGTGACCTCCACATCAAAGTTTCCGCCCTACCCGCCATAGAGAAGAAGGTCTCGGGTGAAAGCTTATCAAAGCTATCAAAGGAAAAACTTCATTAAGGGAAGATGATTCACCGTATCCAAGTATACCACCTTACGCTCCAACTATGGAGAGAGAGAGAGAGAGAGAGAGAGAGAGAGAGAGAGAGAGAGAGAGAATCTAGGCCCAAGCCCAAGAGCTGGGACCTATCAGGCCATTCAACGCTGCATGGAAAATTGAGGATGAGGTTTGACAGGTGTAACAAGTGTTAGAAGTGGCTTGAAACTAAGATGAGAGAAGGAGATTATGAACGGAGGAAAGTAAAAGAAATTAAATGGATTGCAGCTAAGGGTCGAAGGAACGCTGCAAAGAAACTTAAGCAATGCGTACAGTGCACCGCATGATGCGCACTGCCAGCACTACTACTCCCGTAAGGTGGAAGAGAGAGAGAGAAACTAGCGCTGAGGAAACCTATGGTAAATTAATGATTCCCAAACGATGACGCAACACCCGCTTATCTCTCCGCCGTCGATTAAAATACAGCACAACTAATTATCTCTCTCTCTCTCTCTCTCTCTCTCTCTCTCCTAATCGCCGGTTCGCTTCATTTGGACCTTATTAATCACTGCCATCAGTCTCATTCTGACGAGTCCTTTTTTTTTTTTTTTTTTTTTTTTTTTTTTTTTTTGTAATATGCGAACCTCATTCTGAACTTCATCAACGTAGTCTATGGGCTTTTATGAAGAGGCCGAGAAACCCATTAAGATGACCCAATATATTTTTGTTTTGTTACGGTCTGCCCTTAATCGTTCTTTGATATTTTCCTTTCACAGGCCAAGATCAACCCTCTGTTTCATGGTGAGAGGATGAGCGTCAAATCCTGCCAGATTAAGGTGTCCGATGAATTCCTTCTCGTGAAGTGTACACTCACATTACAGATTTATTAGTGCAAGCACTTAACATGGAATGAAGGAATATAGATTTTTGGCCAAAGGCCAACCGCTGGGACCTACGGGGTCATTCAACGCTGAAAGGGAAATTGAGAGTGGAGAGGTTTGAATGGTTGCACCTATGGGCAAAAGGGATGCTGCAAAGAACCTTAAGGCATGCCTACAGTACACCGCATGAGGGGACCACTTGTTATGTTTCGATGCTTCTGCTTAACCATAAGAGAAAAACAAGCCCCCTCGTGGTCAACTCAGTATCGTGACCTCGTTCTGATATTCCGAATGCGGGTTCGAACCCTGCTACGGACGTCATTATATCTTCGGTCTTGTATTTGGACATCAGGCATTGCGGTGACAAGCGTATTAAAAAAAGTCAGACGAATTCGAGAAGTCAATAGGGCACTTTGGTTATGACAATCAAAAGACGGGCTTGTGTTGAGATATTATATAAATTTAGTATAAAATTTCATGCGAAATATATAGTTGTGTAATTTTGCATTTGTGTGTGTGTGTGTATATATATATATATATATATATATATATATATATATATAATATATATATATATATATATATAATAAGATAAATGCCACGAAGGAAAAATAACAGACTCCTTCGTTTATTTTTCCTTCGTGGCATTTATCTTTATTTATGGATTTATCACGTTCCTAACTTTCATGATTCAGTTATACATATATATATATATATATATATATATATATATATATATATATATATATATATATATATATATAATATATATATATATATGTGTGTGTGTGTGTGTGTGTGTGTGTGTATGTGTGTGTGTGTGTGTAGTAAGCGTTATTTTCATGAGAGTATTTGTTGTCAAAATAATGAGATTTGTTTCATAGCTCTGAACCTAAGGTCAAAACAATATTAAATGGACGATCTGTCTTGTCACACTCCACTACAATCTTAGTTCTAACTTTCTTAGTTATACGGATTAATGATTTATTCAGAAATAGGACATACTTTTTCTAATGAAATCTAACCACTCATTGTCGGGCATAGGGATAGCCATTGGTAAACTTTTCCAGAAAATCCACAACAAATTTCTACGTAATCTTGCTAATAAATATTGTAAGTAACGGACAAACAAACTATAAAAACATTTATTCCATTTCCACTGACTATTGTACAGGGAAGATCCATATAAGATAAAAATATCCAACAAAAATAAATGAAACTGAAAATAATAGAAATACCTTTCAATGATTTTCCCGTTTTGGGTCGTAACTTCTGCTGATATTACAGATCCCATGCAAATAATAATAATAATAATAATAATAATAATAATAATAATAATAATAATAATAATAATAATAATAATAATACCATAATATAATAATATAATAATAAAACATATGACTACACAAAGCACTACACCCAACAGCAAATACGGAGGGAGAGGACTACTAAGCATTAAAGGACTGCGTCAACATCGAGAACAGAGCACTGGGGCAATATCTGAAAACCAGTGAAGACGAGTGGCTAAAGAGTGCATGGGAAGAAGGACTAATAAAAGTAGACGAAGACCCAGAAATATACAGAGACAGGAGAATGACAAACAGAACAGAGGACTGGCACAACAAACCAATGCACGGACAATACATGAGACAGACTAAAGAACTAGCCAGCGATGACACTGGCAATGGCTACAGAGGGGAGAGCTAAAGAAGGAAACTGAAGGAATGATAACAGCGGCACAAGATCAGGCCCTAAGAACCAGATATGTTCAAAGAACGATAGACGGAAATAACATCTCTCATATGTAGGAAGTGCAATACGAAAAATGAAACCATAAACCACATAGCAAGCGAATGTCCGGCACTTGCACAGAACCAGTACAAAAGGTGGCATGATTCAGTGGCAAAAGCCCTCCACTGGAGCCTGTGCAAGAAACATCAGCTACCTTGCAGTAATAAGTGGTACGAACACCAACCTGAAGGAGTGATAGAAAACTATCAGGCAAAGATCCTCTGGGACTATGGTATCAGAACAGATAGGGTGATACGTGCAAATAGACCAGACGTGACGTTGATTGACAAAATCAAGAAGAAAGTATCACTCATTGATGTCGCAATACCATGGGACACCAGAGTTGAAGAGGAAAAGGGAGAGAAAAAATAAAAAAAGGATAACAGTATCAAGATCTGAAAATAGAAATAAGAAGGATATGGG
>NC_061101.1:54064901-54104901 GCF_015104395.2 Macrobrachium nipponense | reverse complement strand
GCTAAACTATTAGCGGCGTAAGAGCTTAACCTTTTAGATTAAGTAAAGAACCCGGGGTACATCAACAGTCAATCTTTCTTAGCAATGAGTTACTGAAAGTGGAAACAGAAAATACAACAGGCATCTTTTTTATATATAATTAGAAAAAGACCAAAAGGTAGCACAATACACGTCTTGCAATAATGTCGGCTGCTTAGTCTTACAATAGTCTAAAGATATTCTGGAACCTTTAAGCCACAGCAAACGAGAGAGAGAGAGAGAGAGAGAGAGAGAGAGAGAGAGAGGAGAGAGAGAGAGAGAAATACTAGTTCGCCAACAACTTTGGAACTTCAAACGTTTTGTGGGATAACGGGAAAAGAAAACGTTCAGTCAATAAGGAAGGGCAAGTAATCGTCTACCATCTAACTTAACTAGATGTTTTCAAGTCATTTTTTTTTTTTTTTCCTCTCTCTGCTTACATAAAAAGTACCTGACTTGAATTTTATCAACATTTTTACTCATTCTAATTCAGCATTAACTCCACCGCCAGTTTGCTTCAGGAAGACGAATATAAACGGTTTCCTAGATATCCGAAATCACAAACTGTTTCCAAGAAATACTAGAATACAAACTGTTTCCAAGAAATCCTAAAATATAAAGTTTCCAAGAAATCCTAAAATATAAAGTTTCCAAGAAATCCTAAAATATAAATTTTTCCAAGAAATCCTAAAATATAAACTTTTTCCAAGAATTGCGAAAATATAAATTATTGTCAAGAAATCCTAAAATATAAACCATTTCTAAGAAATCCTAAAATACAAATTTTCCAAGAAATCCTAAAATATATAACATTTCCAAGAAATCTGAAAATATACACTATTTCGAAGAAATCCGAAAATAAACTATTTCCACGAAATTCGAAATTGTAAACTATTTCCAAGAAATCCTACAGTATAAACTATTTCCAAAAAATCCGAAAATATGAATCATTTCCAAGAAATCTTAAAATATTAAATATTTCAAAAAATCCGAAAATATAAACTATTTCCAAGAAATCTTAAAATATAAATTATTTCCAAGAAATCCGAAAATAAGAAAATATTTCCCGAGAAATCCGGAAAAATAAACTATTTCTAAGAAATTCTAAAATATAAACACTTTCAAGAAATACTAAAATATAAACTGATTCCAAGAACTCCGAAAATATAAACTATTTCCAAGAAATCCTAAAGTATAAACGTTTCCAATAAATCCTACAATATAAACTGTTTTCAAGAAATCCGAAAATATTACCTATTTACAAGAAATCTTAAAATATAAACTATTTCCAAGAATTCCTAAAATATAAACTGTTTCCAAGAAATCCTACAATATAAACTATTTTCAAGAAATCCTAAAATACAGCTATTTCCAAGAAAACCTGAAATATAAAGTATTTCCGAGAAATCCGAAAAATATAAACTATTTCAAAGAAATCCGAAAATATAAAAACTATTTCCCAAAAATCCGGAATTATAATCTATTCCCAAGAAATCTTAAAATACAAACTATTTCCAAGAAATCCTAAAATATAAACTGTTTCCAAGAAATCATAAAATATAAATATTTCAAGAAATCCTAACTAGTATTCCTATTTCCCGAGAAATCCGGAAATGTAAAATATTTCCGAGAAATCCGAAAAAAATATAAACTATTTTAAAGAAATCCGAAAATATAAACTATTTCCAAGAAATCCGGAAAAATAATCTATTTTAAAGAATCCTAAAATATAAAACTATTTCCCCCACCCCATAAAATATATCTAACAATGAATACATAGACCATTTCAGGGAAATCATATAATATAAACTATTTTTAATTAATCCGGAAAAATATAAAAACAATTTCCAAGAAAAAAAAAAAATGGCTAAAAAATTCGTTATCTGAAGTCAGCTTAAACAAGAAGCACCAACGCCCAGTTATAATGACAACAAACCCAGCAGAGAGAGAGAGAGAGAGAGAGAGAGAGAGGAGAGAGAGAGAGAGAGCCTCATAGCTGACACGCCGAATTGCTCTTCTTTGCCAACCGCATTATTAGATGCTTGTTGAAAGTCCACCTGATACGACGTGAAAGACACTTGATATGACGGAGAAGGTGAAATTGCTGGATTCGGATCAAAGCATATCGACGAGAATGCTCCGATTACAGTGGATGGTATTTCTTCTGCACACACACAAACACACACACTCACACATCAAAGGAGGTCAAACAAGAGCTTTGAACTTTGTCTCTAGGACAAGCTGCCAACATTTGGCAACGGCTGCAATGATATTTATACCCTCCCGATGCTTGCGCAGGCAATAAAGATTGCAAAACGCAGCGGCATAATTGCAGCCGAAGTTAGCATCTTAAAATATATCACTGGAGATTAGCAACTGGGATTAGACAGCTGCGAGAGGTTAAAAATCTATAACTGGATTTTAAACTCGCAAATAAGATCAGTTCTTTGGCGCGCAATTCGCAACCCGTCCTGAGGTACGCGCCGAAGAAAAACAAAACGAGAGAGAGAGAGAGAGAGAGAGAGAGAGAGAGAGAGAGAGAGAGAGAGGGGGGGGGGGGGGGGGAATTATACTTAGGCACTTTGTTCACAGGTCTGAAAGCCAACATTTTTTTATTAATTATACTCTGGAGGTTAACTGGTCCGTCTGATTCTCAAACAACCAAGCAATCATGGTACGATTATCGAAGTCGGCTGTCAGATAAATCGTACCGGCCGGTAACTCTCAGTAACATAACTGTCAAGAATTCAATGTGTTTGACACCGGAATCATACAGGTATGAAAGTCTTGTACCAGTAAGTTTGATAACGAAATCCAGAAAGGGAAAAAAAAATTATATACTTGTCTTAAAACTCGCAATCTTCAGGTGAGACGATAATTACCAACTTCACCTTGATTTCTACACTGTCCCTCATGTTGTAATCTGATCAATTACCAAATTAAAATATAACACTAAAGATCAACTGTATAATTACCTAGCTTTGTAATAACAACATTTTCCCTATCTCCTCTCAAGAGCTAAACATTCCAGCGTTTTAAACAGCCATACGATTACTTGAACATTTTGATGTAAGTAAAAAAAAAAAAAAAAAAAACGTTTGTTCTGCTACAACTACTTGGAATTTTAACGTCTGAATTTAAGAAGTAACATTTAATTCAGATCACGTACACGAGTTATGGTGAGAGAGAGAGAGAGAGAGAGAGAGAGAGAGAGAGAGAGAGAGAGAGAGAGGGTCATATGCTGCCAGAGGGTAATTACGAAGGAATGGCAGATACTATTCTGGTTCATGACGAGAAACCAGCTTAGAATCTCTCAACCTTCTCTCTAGAGAAGAGGAACTAACTGACATAACTTTATTCATTGGTAGAGACACACATTCATAACCTGTGGATAACTGTGCGAAGGAACAAGATTGCTTTGAAATCTTTAAAGGCTATCATAGCATAATGTCAAGACCAGACTTTAAACCATAAGGAAAAATCAAGGACCAGGAGAATCGAGCCCATTTTAAAACACCAATTAACAAATGTACATTTATAAGATACATAAATTGTGCAACACTAATGAAGATAAGATCTCCGGACGAATTTAAAGATTTATCTTTTGTGCCATCGAGAAAAAACTACAAAAGCTTTGGAAAAAATCAACGTATACACAAAACATGGCCTATTTTTTCTGACTTCTCACCTTACCTAAGCAAGAGAGTAATTACCTATATATACATATGGGTGCGTATACCCGCATACAAACACATTCATCTACACAAGTGACTCTTTTTATACACTAAAACATTTAACCACAAATAGCTCTTAACTTGCAATTAATTTTATTTTGAGAATTACTGACACCCGAAGAGTTATGACAGGTGCACCGAACGTTTGGTACATACTGTATTAAAAATTTTAATCATATATGTATATATATATATATATATATATATATATATATATATTATATAATAGGATATATATATATATATATATATGCAGAAGCCAGGTACTATGTCGTACCTAATAAGTAAATGGGGATACAATCCTCAATGAAAGTAAATTCCTCTTGTAGTTTAAAAATATATATTACTTGTATAGGATAAAGAATTTCGACCATCAACTGTGGTCTTGTCCACTTTAGTGAACAAGACCACAGTTGATGGTCGAAAGCTTTTAATCCTATACAAGTAATATATATTTTAAACTACAAGAGGAATTTACTTCATTGTGGATTGTATCCCCCCATATATATATATATATAGATAGTATATATATATATATATATATATATATATATATATATATATATATATATATATATATATATATATATATAATGAATTAGGATGGAGAAAAGCCAGCGTCATCATACATGTATTTCCAAATTTTCGAGACTTTGGGTCTCATCATCAAGGGCTGTAAAACTACAAAACATACAAATTAATAAAGACTCAGTATTAAATATTAATATTAATAAAAAATGGAAGTACATAAAAGTAAATATAATAATTTAAAAAAATGAACTAAAAAAAAAGAACTAAAAAAATTTATATATATAAAAAAAACTTAAAAAAAGTGAAGAATTCTTAAAAGTTAGTACCTATCTCTATGGAGTTAAAAAACTGAGTGACGTTGTCTGGTTTGGAAAAAGAAAGAACGTCAACTATGCTATATATAGGACTGTGGAAGAAGTCTGACCATTTAATGGGGCATCGATACCTTTCATTCAGTCCAACACATTTAAGGTGCAAATACAAAAAGCATTCAGGAAACTTTTCCGGCTGTGAATCTTAAGTTGATACCAAAAAAAATCCTAAAACTCTGGGTTCTTTGTTCTCCCACAAAGATAAACTCCGGCTTTGATGCGGTCTTTGGTGGTATATTGCTTTACTTTTGCCCGAAATGTAAGATCGGGACATACTTGGGAGCCACCAAAAGACTGCTCAAAGTCAGAATCGACTCTCATCTCGGAGTCAGTCACCGTACGGGATGTACTTGAAAAACGAAAGAATTTCTAACATACGAGCACATTGTAATAAATGTAAAACATCATTTTCATATAAAGGGATTTTCGTATGTCACCAAGCGCCCAATGCTATTTCTCTCTCTGTTTTGGAGTCATAACAATCAAACAGCTTGTGCCCCCATTAAATGGTCAGACTTCTTCCACAGTCCTATATAGCCATAGTTGACGTTCTTTCTTTCCAAACCGACAACGTCCACTCAGTTTTTTTAACTCCATAGAGATAGGTACTAAACTTTTTTAAGAAAATTCTTCACTTTTTAATTTTTTTATATATATAAATTTTTTAGTTCTTTTTTTTAGTTCATTTTTTTGTTTTTAAATTATTATATTTAACTTTTATGTACTTCCATTTTTTTATTAATATAATATTAATACTGAGTCTTTATTAATTTGTATGTTTTGTAGTTTTACAGCCCTGATGATGAGACCCAAAAAGTCTCGAAAAATTTGGAAAATAATGTATGATGTTACGCTGGCTTTTCTCCATCCTATTCATTTTAAATCTACGGCGTTCCAGATGCCCCAACCTTCCTGCATATATATATATATATATATATATTAAATATATATATATATATATATATATATATATATATATATATGCATATATATGTTATATATATATATATATTATATATATCTATATAATATATATATATATATATTATATATATAATATATATATATATATATATATATATATATAATAGTATATATATATATATATATATATATATATATATATATATATATGTGTGTATATATATATATATTATATAATTATATTACATAAATGCATACATACACACAAATTCATGTCTAAATAAAAGAAAAGAATTTTTTTAACCAGCAATTTCAGAGCTTAAGAACATCTCCTTCATTGAATATTTGCATATAATTCCAAAGGACCTACATAGTATTTACTGACATTGGCTGAACTCCAACAGCGAAGTTAAGCAACTCTTTTTCTTACTTTACGGTCATTAAACTGGGACGACAATCATCCATTACGATACTGAATGGAAGATATAACTGAAATAGGCCGTCTCCCAATAAAATTATTGAGAGAGAGAGAGAGAGAGAGAGAGAGAGAGAGAGCAGAGATGAGAGAGAGAGAGAGAGGGCCTTCGAACTGGTCTAGACACACACACAGTTGCATTGGTCCGCCTCCAAAAAAAAAATTGTTTTTTCTTTGGGGCATTTTCCTTTTTGGGCCGATAATTTTGGGGGGAGAGAGAGAGAGAAGAGAGAGAGAGAGAGAGAGAGAGAGAGAGAGAGAGTGATTCTAACTTACGGCGAAAGGGTGCATGGGCTAAAAAAAAAAAAAAATAAAAAAAACCAAAAAAAAAAGTTGAGAACCGCTGCTCCAAATTGTCCGTCTCCCTTGTAAGATGAGATATCCGCTGACTTATTCTGCAAACTTCATCAAACAATTCTAAGGACGTTCATTTTTCCTCTGTTGCACTTCCTTCCACACAATAGGTTCATTCTCCTCTTATTTACAAATTTACATTCACATTCTGATTTATGATTCAGTGATCGTTCAACTGGGTCCTCAAAATATTTGCTGCTATTCTTCTCACTCGAGTTATTGTACTTTCCATTATAAACAAGACACTGTACAGCATTCGCTCTGAGGCAATGCATATGGCCGAGTTCAAATATGAGTTGAGTATTTGTCCATAAAGTCTTCATAAAGAAAAATTTCACATTAAGAACATCTTAGCGCAAGAATAAACCAATAAGAAATGTAACAGAGCAACCGAAGGAAGAGAGGGTCATGAAACAGCAGAAACTTTTTTTTTTTTTTTTTTGGGGGGGGGGCAATAATTAGAGGTTAGTTCCAACGATGATTCTCTATTATTTCTTCTTAATTTTCACTAATTTTCACTATGCATACATCATCCACGGATTACTCATTATCTATTCCCCTCTCAAAATTTCGCAGCGACAAGTCGTCCCTGTGTGCATTCCAGCAGCGCCCTTGGGGTCTTCCACAACTTCATCTCCCGAATTTGACAGAGCATCGTCTCTCGACGGTATTCATTATCCCATCTCTTTGCAGCTTCCATCAATTTTTGCTGCTTGCATGCTGATCTGACCCCTCCATCAGGCTAATTCAACTCCTCCCCTCCCATCTCGAGTCCCCGCTTGCTGCCCTATAGCAATGATGCCCCCCCCGCCCCCACTCCAACTGAAGACCGTCGTTTCTCCTCCTAACCCCTACCCCTAATTCCTCACTTAACCCCACCCGAATACCAACGCGACCCAACAAGGTGAGGCCACTAAGTCACTCCCTTTAAGGGGTCAAATTATGACAATTATGTGCGGCGCAGTGATGACCCAGCGAATATGAACAGCCTCCTCTGGGAAGTTGACGCGATACGCCGGAGGGGACCAGCCCACGGGGGGACACAAGGGACCGAGGGATAAACAAAAACTGTTGAGAGCAAGAGGGTCATACAAGGATGGGGAAACACGAAGACGACGAGAGAGAAACAGTTAAAACCAAGACATACTGATCGCAGACGTGAATACAACGTAGCTAATGGTAAATGGATTTCTCACATTGTTTTATTTTTCTGGGGAAGACGGACAAGACTTTGTAAGTAACCGTGAATCTCGTCCGTTAATTATCATTCATTCAAACGTCCTACGCTGACGTCCCATACAGCTATCATTACATAGTTTAAACGCCTCCATAGAAAGATCTGCCCCTATAATGCAAGGTTTACTACTAGCGATATTAGAAAAGGAACGTAGATACGGAGGTATAAAGAGAAGGGTGACTGGAGTTGTTGCATACAAAATATAGTGAAACTTCTGGCCGACTGAACATTTCTTAGGGAGATTTCGTCATTCCTAAACATTACTAAAAACATACGAGAAGCGTTTTAGTCACAAAAAATAAACAAAGTCCGCTACAAAATTAAACTTATTTTACAAACTGAATTTAATTCCACCGGGATGCTTCATTACAGGATTGAGTTTACGGTTAAAATCACCGTTGTCTTAATCATTCAACTAAAGTAATCTAATATAAGTTCAAAACAAATTCCGCAACAATTCACCAGATATGAGTATGACGTTCACATGAATGATATGCTCCTTTCACATTCGTAAGCAACGATCTATCGTTTTCAATAAACAATGAAACAAAAAATGAGTAATGGGATGAACTCACAAAACAAAAATTATAATTTTTTTTCTATTCTTATTTCTTGCGTAAACGTGCTACCAACAGTTTCATCCATAAAATCATGGAAAGAGGCAGCAATATACCATCGCCGATTGACTGAAGTTTACGAGATGAGCTATCATACGTACGGTCTGAATAATAGTAGTTATGATAGAACTAGAATATTACAAGATTTCTTTAATTGCTCTTCATACTGGACTGATAAGGGTCATCAGCAACATAAAATGATCTTTCTTTTACACTAATAAGATGAGGGTCACTCAGGACTCATATCATTCAACAAGGCGTGATCCCACCTCCAGCTTACTCGGGGCGCGTGCTAAAATCTAGTCAAATAGAGCGTTGTTTCACCAACGAAAATTTAAATAATTGCGCTATAATTTATTAGAATTAATTTTTCTGTAGCGTTTAACATACACATTATATAACTTTTACATTTTCATTCTAATAAATATATCATAAATATACAATCCTAAAATTCCTGTACCTTTCACTCAACGCGAAACACCTTTTTCAGACCTTTGTTTAGACTTTCCTACCCCCACCCCAAACAACAATCACAAAGTAGTTTGTAGGCTTACTCCCCGAGTAAGCGATAAGGATGACAAACCAGGATGTTAACAGAGGAATGACAAGAAAAGTGACCTTTACATATGTACAGAAATCACGAAGAGGAAAACCAAGGCATGCCGCGTCATCAAACATCAACCAATTTTTGGGGAAATAAAAAGACATTAAAACAATTAAAGAAAGGTACATCTATTAGTAAACCAATTCTCGCTGACCACCTTACCAACTGACGTTCAAACCTTTCACATTTTCCTAAAGATCTGAAAAGCACACTAAGCAAGATTGAAAAAAAAAATGGCTTTTAGGAAAATTTATTGTTTCGAATGTGTATGTAGATAACTGAACGGATCACAGAAATCATCACTGCAATTCTCATTAACAAAAGACAATAGACGGAGCCGTACACAGCCTATATACACTCTTGAATACTCCACACAGGCCTAAATTAGAATGATATACAGCTGTCGTGGCAATGGACTTTAAAGCGTCATTGAATTAAAAATGTATTTTTTCATCAGTCATACAAAGGATAAAACATAAAAATGAATTATATATATCGTTTTATAAAAGACTCGTTTGACATCTGGAAGTGAATTCTGCTACAGATGTCAGCAGGTGATATTGTATTTCACATACATCTGTAACACATACAAAGACAGCTGCGCCAACAATAGAAAACGATGACAGCTACAAGGTAAATAACACTAAGAGCTGTAGCAGTAGCCGTAGTAATTACGACAATGTTGACAATAAATGAATTAAAAAAATACATGAGGAGAATTTAACTTCAAATCATTTCAAAATCCAGAGACTTCTCTTGAAACTGAAATGTCCTGAATAAAAAATGAATCCGGCGACTAAGAGCACCGGATAATGGAGAAAACCTTGAACTTCACATCTGAAACAACAGCCTCCCGTGTTTGAAAAGGTCATTCCAGCTTTTGACTAAACCTGTTTTTTGTAAATTTGGCGATTGTAGATAGTAGGTGGTGGAGCTGGAGAACTTGAAATAGACAGTAGAGGAGATGGCAAAGGAGAAAGTCCACACAACCAGTTTGAGATAAATCATCTTTTCGTAAGTAAAAAGATTTGCAGTAATACATAGTTCTTTTATTTATACGAGCAATCTTACGCAGCTGCATATTATGCATTTAACCAGATTCTGGCTCCTTGCCTGTTAGCAAACTGTCAAACATAAAGAAAAAGTGAAAATAGTCAAATATGAATCAAAGCCCAAGCTCTCGCAAGTGGATGAAAACCGGCTCATGTCTGAAAAAAAGGAAGCAAAAAAAAAAATAAATCCCAAACAAAGCAGACAAATTATGACAGGGAAACGAGAAGAACTGAAACTAATGGCTTTTAAAGAAACGATGAATATAAATGATTAATTAAAAATCAGCTTCAATTTCAGCCTTCAGGTCTAAATGACGGATAAGACTAACTGGGCTGTCCCTTAATAACACGTTCCGACGAGAGGCCGGCAAAAAATAAATATGTAAAAAGATCCAAAATATATTATTGAATAAACGCCCATTAAAAGGAGCCCACCTAATGAACGCTCTAAGGAAGGAAGCTGCTCCAAGCGCGGATGACTGATGTCCGTAACGCAGGAGTAATTTTACGGGGAAATTCGACCCTAAAGCAATACAATACATCATCAAATAATGGCCTGCCAGTATATTAATGTTACTGATGACTACAAACCAGAGCAGACCGGCGCGTTCAGTAGCCCTTTCTCGAACGCATAAAACTGACACGTTCCCTACGACGAGAAATAGCAATTTCCTGAACTAGGAATTTTAGCCCAATATATTCTTTTTGGGCGAGAGAGATATTTACTTTTAGCAACGTTTCAATTTGTGACATGCTTCAAAGAATTCTTCAAAACTTAAACCTCCCTACAACTCGGACGCCAAAACAAAAACATTCCAACCACGAGACAGCGCAAACATCATCGTGTCTACATCATCGGCCTCGAATGAACGAACCGAACTTGTGATTATTGAATAGCTACGGCGACTCCTTTGGTCCAAACCCATCAGTAATTTTCGGAGATAAATCTAAAACATGCTTTGGGTGGTCCTCGGGTTAGGAATTTAAAACCAGTACGATTTGTAAACCAATCGTGCTTTTAATATTAATCAGCGCCAATTCAGGACGAGTCTTTCGTGTATATAATTTTCTATATTACATTCCTTTTTTTTTTAACCTGAAGAGGCCAGCTTATCACATTGTAAACTTCTGCTTCTGAATTCTCTCTCTCTCTCTCTCTCTCTCTCTCTCTCTCTCTCTCTCTCTCAAACTGAAACCCAAGAAACTATACGGCCAGGAACATGTTGTTTACCGTAATTTTAAAGAAAGAAAAATATCAAGTTACTAAAGGTAAAATATTGTATTAATAGTCTTTTAACGATTCCGAAAAAATAGAAAAAAATAAATAAATAAAAGTTAGGGGCAACGATAACAAGTATTACTATAAGACAACAGATCTTCGCCGGTTGGGTCAAAATTTACGAGTGCAGGCGTTAAAAGTAATCTATGCACATCCTTGACTTTTACCAAACGATGGACTGGATTTAAAAAGTAATCACGTAAGAGAGCTGTCCCTCAAAACACGAGTCATGCCTCACAAGCTTTTAAAAAATACTGCAAACCAGAAAATCTCGAAACTTCTGCCCAACGACGGAAATAAATATACATTAAAACAAAACAGGTCATCCAGATATAATGGAAATGAAGAGACGAACGCACAGGAAACCTTACGAGTAAAAACCAATCAAACACATCTAAGGCTTCTTTGCACAAAACTTAACAGATGAAATACATTATTTTAGCAGGACCGAGAGGATAAGGAAAATACATGGAACTTCCTATATTACGAAAAGACCCAAAGATCGTGAATCCATACGGCAGAATTACTTGGAGGACTCCATTACCCAAAGGGCCCTGTGGAGCGGCAGTGCCGTCAGTGCACCTCATTCGGTGCACTGTAGGCATTACTTAAGGTTCTTTGCAGCGTGCCATCGGCCCCTAGCTGCAGCCCCCTTTCGTTCCTTTTACGGTACCTCCGTTCATATAATGTCTCTTCCATCTTGCTTTCCTCCTGTTACACCTTTCAAACCTACCTACTCTCAATTTCCTTTCCAGCGATGAATGACTTCACAGGTCCCAGCGCTTGGCCTTTGGCCTAAATTCTGTTTTAAATTCAATTACCCAATGGGAAAGTAGAATGCATTAAACAGAGACTGACAGACAGACAGGTGGGAAGCAGACTGGCATGTTTCCGGAGTTCCTAAGTTGGCTAAACCTTTTCTTTCGGCGACAGTCCTCATTACTAATATGTGTGATTTTAACCTTCAATTTCTGTGAACCATCAAATCTTTAATGATCTGGGTTATTAGTATTATGACTGACCTCATTCATATTACATCTATGAAGTGTTTGCTATTTAATAATTGCTAATATTGTTATTACCATCTTCATCAGATAAAATTCATATATGAACTTAACGTGACAAACTCTGTTATCATTATCATAATTATTGTCGAGCACGCGATTTATAAAACTAATAAATAATAATTTAAATATTATATATATATATATATATATATTTATATATATATGTGTGTGTGTGTGTGTGTGTGTGTGTGTGTGTGTGTGTGTGTGTGTAATACATATATATTATTTTATAATATTATCCCTTCCTAAATGGTGATCCAGGGGAATGTTGTGATGCAAGGCATCTCTCTCTCTCTCTCTCTCTCTCTCTCTCTTTATTCCACTATCAAACAAACATCCAACACCATGAATGGCCGGTATGCCAACAACACGACTGGGCAAGATCTGATGCAACCACAGTACCGTGACAGAACAAAAGCAAGCTAGAAACTTATAACATATAATACTTCGGTAGTAAAACCTTGCGGCAAATGACACCGTCCTGCCGCTTACAGTTTTTTTTTTTTTATTCACGATGGAGAAAGTGCGCAAAACTACTAGTAAAAGATACGGTATAGTATAATATCATTCCAATACTAATAAAGGTGAAGAAGAAATCCACAACGGTGAAGGTTTAAATGTGCCAGTATAATAAAAGTACATAATAAACAAAACATGTGTATATATATATATATATATATATATATATATATATATATATATATATATTATATATAATATATATATATATACATATAGGGTATATCATACAAGGGTTATCTATAATTATCTAAATTAAGAAGTGGCAGTGAACACTTCTTTTCTTGAGAGAAGACTCTTTAAGGGGGATAAAAGCTTTCATGAAATAAGATAAAATAAATATATTATATATATATATCTATATATATATATATATATATATATATATATATAGCATATATTAAAGGAGTATTGCACACATAAACAACATAAACGAAGCGTTCAAAGCTATCGTAAACAACAATATATCTTCATTAAAACGTTTCAAATGGCACTCCATTCACTTTTCGTTAGGAAACACCGCCAGACACGGCGATAAACGTCTTTTTTCTGCGCTGCTCGTGACTGAGGCACCAAGGCAATAATAGTAATTTGTGTGGATGAGCCCAGTGTAAATACAAACTCAGAACGGGCGATAACATGAAGCAAATAAATCACTATTTATTTATGTTACTGTTTATAAACACCTGTAGATAAGAGATTCTCTCTCTGTTTCTTCATTATCTTTCAACTGTAAATTATTTTAGTATATTTCATTAAAATGATCTCCACCCTCTTACTCAATAAGTTATTTCCCGCGATAAACCATTTCTAAAATTCTCTCTCTCTCTCTCTCTCTCTCTCTCTCTCTCTCTCTCTCTCTCTCAGCTTTGTTCTAAACTATCCATGAAAAGTCAGGCCTGTATCTTTAGTTCAGTCAATAAAAAAAAAAAAAATTATTTAACTGAGCAGATCCAAGAGATTAATAATTATTCAAATTCATTATGTTCACTTGAATTTTCTACAACGAAAATCAAACTAAAAATAAATCCAATAAATTTCTAATCTGTTTATGCCACAGTTTTACTCTTGATTGCTGCAAGAAAAAATTACGAGGCAACATTCACTAAAAAAAAAAAAAAAAAAAAAAAAAAAAAAAAAAAAAAAAAAAAGACAAAAAAAGCGTGATCCGACCTCCAGCTTACTCGGGCCGAGTGCAAGATGTTCCCCCCACGCATACGTTGTAAACGTTATATGCTTTGCTTAACTTGATATGAATTAAAACGTGCTAAAATCTACGGTCAAGTAGATCCTTGTTTCACCAACGAAAATTAAAATAAATACGCTATATTTTATTTGAAATAATTTTTCTGTGCTGTTCAGCATGCATATTATTCATTTTATACATTTTCATTCTAATGAATAAATCATATGTATCCTATCCGAAACACTTTTTCCGAACTTTTTAGGCTCTTCCATAGACCTCTCCTCACCCCACCCCCAACAAGAACAAAAAGACCAACAACAACAAAGTAGTTTGTATGCTTACTCCCCGAGTAAGCGAAACTAATGAAGCAAAATTCGTAAATAAAAATTCAGTACAGAGTGAATCCAAAACAAAGCTGAATTCAACCAGTAGCCAACAAACGCTACAGGAATCTACTACTAAGATCCCCCCCCTCCCCCCCGCCCCACTGAGAAGAATTCCCAACGAATAAATTCTGGGGTCACACAACGAGCTTCGAGTAGCGAGCGAGAGGCGAGAGGCGAGAGACGGCCGGCTTATATTTTTACGACCCCAAGGATATTAGGTACACAGAAAAGAGCGGTTATTATTATTATAGGTGGGGCGCAGAGATCAGAGGCCAAGGGGGCTCCCGGGAGAGGTGTGTCTGTCGGCTGCATTATCAGCCGTTGGTGGTGTTGCCAGGAGCCGTTAATTACTTTTCTTCCAAATGAGTTGACATCTGCTCTCGCCCGCCAGCCTCCTCTTTCTTTGTTGGACATGGCGCAACGATGGTGTTTTTTTCCTTTTTTTTTTTTGCCATATTACAATAACTTTCACGCTTTTTATTGATGATGAAAATAGTAACAATAATGTTTCATAAAAACATACAATTGTAGAGTAAACTATATTACTGGGCCTTTCGTCATTTGCAATGAAATATATAGTTCACCATATACCCGAGGAATTTTATTACACAAACTCTTTCACGAGACTGAATTTCCTAGCAATAATAATAATAATAATAATAATAATAATAATAATAATAATAATAATAATTATAAAGCAGAAGAGGAGAAGGAGGTGGTTGGGGAAAAACCTCCCATTTATGATGACAATAATGCCATCGCTCGAACTAAAGATAATAATTATTATTAGTACTATCCTCATCATCATCCAAGGTCAGTTGCTATGAAAAGCTCACCCACGTGAATAGACAGGAAATGCCACTCAAGAGCGTCAAAAAACGACACCAAAAGAATGAGAACAAAGAAAACGCCATATCAGCTAACAAACAACAAGCAATCGAGCACTGGGAAGTAATAACAACGTATCTAAAGTGGAACATACTCAAAATGAAACAAACACCGACGTTGAAAACGATGAACTGGCCAATTACCGACGAATAATTCCGCAAAAAATAACAGCGCCGATCATGTGCCGGTCGGCGTTAAGATGCTCGACATCATCTCGGAACACAGACGGATCTAATGGTGAGAAAGGTCACGGTGTCACGACCTTGACACCTTTCCGGTAGGGGTCCCCAGTTAACAATTTAGGAAGGAAGAGAAACTGTACATCATCGCGGATTACACCTTTTTGAAACGTTCACTCAAGTTGTTGATATTCTGAAAAAGGGAAAAGGAATCTGGGTGACAGACTGAGCTATGAGGGAGCCAAAATAACATTTTGTAATAATGGAGAGAAAAAAACGTATATACATCATCCCGGATTACAGTTTTTGAAACGTTCATTTAAGTTACTGGATTTACTTGAAAAAGGGAAAAGAATTCTGGGTGAAAAACATACTGGGGAAACTATGGGAAGGGGCCAAATAAATTTTGTAATACAATGGGAGAGAAAAAAAAAAACGTATATACATCATCCCGGATTACAGTTTTCGAAACGTTCACTTAAGTTACTGATATTCTGAAAAAGGGAAAAGGAATCTATGTGACAGACTGAGCAATGAGAGAGCCAAAATAACATTTTGTAATAATGTAGAAAAAAAACGTATATACATCATCTCAGAATTAACTTTGAACGTTCCGGCTTGAGTTGTTGAATATTCTTGCAAAAAAAAAAAAAAAAAAAAAAATGGGTTTTTTGGACGAGGAAAGAGGTTAAGAAGGGATGTCAAAACAACCTACGGAGTTAATCGGCGTCACGACCTTGCCCTAGAAGCTTGCAGAAACAGCACCTGCCATAATGATACTGAACGAAAAATTTCGCGGTCGCGGAAGAAAAAAAAGGATAAGGGTTGGAAAAGGGAAGGAAACTCTCGTCTTCCTAAGTTATGAGGGAGTCAAAACAACACCCTATGGAAGTACACGGCGTCACGACCTTTGCCCCCTGAGAAGCTGCAGAAACAGACACCTTCGCCATAATGAATACTGAACCATTTCTTACGGTCGCGGAGAAGGAATGAGTGAAAGGGAAGGAACTTCCCTCTTCCCAAACTATGTGAAGAGTCTAGGCCCGACTTCAGAAGTGGCACTCTAACAAATAAAAGCCGCTTCATGAATTCGGCGACGAGTTTTCTTTTAGAAAGCCCCTACCCTTTTTTCCTCTTTCCCTCCTAGACAGCCTTGCAACAGAGCATGATTGCGTGCCCTCGCACTGACCCCTCGAGAGGAGGAAGGGTTAGACACACCCACACGCCTCCTGAAGGCCATTGTTACAAATGACCTGTTATTAAGTGATTTGGAAGGAATTTCTCTCAGTTGTACTTCGAATGCCTCTGAGGTCCACCAGCATCACAATCACGCTCTAATTATGGGGGGGAGGGGGGCGGGAAATGATGGGGATTAGAGGCAATCAGGTTACTCGATACTAAGGTAGAAGCTTCACTCTCCCCCCGTCTGCCAGTCTTAAAACTTATTTATACCATCACTGAGCTTCGGTATAAATTCGTCTCGATGCTTCAAATCATACGGGCTAATTCTTCTATCCTCCACAATAATAAATACGCTTTGTAATCACACTGGCGTCGACTTGAAATACGCAGAAGACATTTCAAAACAGACTTAGCAGAAACATGATTTGTAGGAAAGCGATGCTGCCAACATTTTCCAGTTTCCAGTTCATGAACAACTTTTTTTTACAAATTCAATTACCGATTTCTTTCTTTTCTTTTTCTTTTTTTTTTGTAAAAGAACGTTTGGAAGCCGCATCAGAGACATCTAATGATTCATTGTAGTACACTTATAAGTAATACAGAGACGGCATTATTCTGGCAGTTATCATTATGGATGAAAAGATTCCTGATGACAGACGTAACGCAAATTGAAGCGTACAATCCAAATCGAATGCTTTTCCAAAACAATAACTTCTTCTCCAAAGTTTAGTGTTTCGCACGATTTTCGGGCGATCAATAATTTTCCAGATATTATGATGACCTGGGTCTAGACACCGCATAGTCGTAGCAATCACCTGAATCATAAAACCCCATAATTATGCAGGCAGGTGCAACATTCGCAAGTCAAGAGATAAAGGAGGTTGGCGCAACTGCCTGTTAAATTTGAAATAACCTAACAACACCCAAAACCAGCACATCCGTGATGGGCTGTTACCTTCTCGCCCCGCCCCCCTTGATAATGGGTCTTCATAAGAAAACTAACATCTCAATTTACATTTTAACGTTAGCACTGATGAGGAACACCATTCACGTGTTCGAAGGTCTGTTTATTTTACACAGTAATATAATTCACTTTATAATTGTGGATTTTTATGACACAGATTGCTCTTCACGAGACTGTGAATTACTTAGCAATCACTGAATGACAAAGACTACGCCATGACATTAGAATCCAGTTCCCCGATAAACGAAGTAATAATATCTCAGGTCTCACAATGCAATCTCGGGCGATGATACATCGACCACATCCATATCTCCCGCATAATGTGTGGTAGCTTGGACCGTAATGCCAAGTCCAGCTGTCACATCTGCGGCTCTGATGTACGACCGGGACGTCTGGATCGCAATCAACCTGGAAGGGAGGAATCTGTACCGGTCTTCGGTACAACTCATAATTGTGGAGTCTGTAACGAACAGATGTACGTACAGTGCAAATTCTGTTCAACCCGAGATAAAGAGGAACAGGAATTGTTCGTTGGAGGATTGGGAAATTGAATCAGTCCGTTTCGTAATGAATCACCGGACAGCCTCGGTAAGAGAAAAGCTGGTTTCATAAACCTAAATATGTTGGTTTCTATTTGTTGCCTCGTGAAAGGTATACGTCACTTCGGCGAGTCAGCTGTAGCAAGATTTAACAAGCAAAATTCATTGTACACCCCTCCATTACTATGTACTTTCGAGGAAAAGTGCATTTTAGCTTTCATATACTAAAAAGAAACGCTTACGATTTCTTAAAGAACCGGCCCCAAGAAAAGTGAGAGAGATGCTTATATTTCATCCTAACTGATACGCAGCTGAAGCCTTTTAGAGAGAGAGAGAGAGAGAGAGAGAGAGAGAGAGAGAGAGAGAGAGGAGAGAGAGAGAGAGCGGGTTCACTAAGCTAAGAATAACTATCCGACACAGAATAAATTCAGTGTTCGTAATTCGAAAAGACTTTAAAAACGAAATTTAGGAAAATGTGGTGTAGAAGTATCAACTAGTATGAATAATTGAACATATACTTTATTAGTAGTACTATCATTTTTCTAATTGATTTTTCATGGGGAAACTCCTCAAACCCTTATAGGCAATTATTACCGTTAAAATGGTTCATAGCAAAACATACTTCTGATCGTCGATGGCAACTAGGCTGTTGCCGATGCAAGTTTCTTACAGAAAAACGCTCTATCAAAACAATCGTGACATCAAAAAAAGTTACCATTTCCCCTCGGTTCCTCTAATGGTTTCTGTTTTATTATTCTTCTTCAAATCTTCCTGGAACAATTATGTCTTATCCACCGCTAGTTATCTTGGTCTCCCCAGCAATCTTCTTCCTTTTATTTGTACTGCATCTCAGTGCTCTTCTTACTCCCAATCCATCCTCTCAACATTGTTCCAGACCATTTTCAGCCTTCCCCTCTTCAGGCTGATTACTGACTGCCTTTTATGTCTCGAATCTCATCCTGAATGCCTTCATTCCTAACAAAATCGTCCCATTTAATGACAAAGTTATCCTCCTCAGCAGCTTCATCTCAAAAGCATCCAACCCTTCTTCCTTCCTCTGTTTCTGGTCAGCTTTCAGGTGGACGAACCAATACATCAGGACTGACAGTACTTAAGTTAAAGTTAAGGATAAATCTTAGTTTTACCGCAGACCACTAGAAGGCTGATTAAACAGCCAACTCCCAGGGCTGGTCCAAAAGGATTAGAACTATCTTTACGTGGCTTGAGGGAACCAATTGTTTAGTCTAGCCAACGGGAACGTACAGCTTATTTGGTGGGATTCCGAACCGCATTGATATCGAGAAATGAAATTTCTATCAACCAACGCAAATAAATTCCTCTGGTTCCGCGTTGGCCGAAATACCGGAGAATCCGAACTTCGGCCCACCGGATTGGTAGCCGTGCGCGAAATCCAACTCGTCCAACTGAGGAACTTACTGGTAGTACTACTGCATTAAATATTCTCATCTTAGTTTTCAATTCTGCTTTTCATGCCTTGACCACAACGTTTCTTCTCAGAACTTTCAAAAAGCTCTTGCTGTCCTAGCCTGTCTTTTCTTTTTTGTTATTATCCTCCAATTTACCCTCACTTGAAATAAAAAACTATAATTTTTTATTTTTTACCAAAATTCAAAGTACATAACTAACTCTGCCGCATTTTGAAATTGTTCAACAAATGTCCCTTATTGGCTTCCATTTTCAGCACCGAACAGGAGTCAATTTAATTATCATCGAGGAAACAAAATTCTTGGTGAAAATTTGACACGCATATGGTTGAGCAGAGGAAGACATCTGGGAAACATCCACAACCGCTAATTAGACTTAATGGCGTTATTTAATTAGCATTACAATGCCATTTGCCTTCTCGTTTGTTCGGCACTGAAATGTGTTACATCTGGAGTTGCCAGATGTACTTCCCGTTTAAGTTTGTTTTTTTGTTGCGATTCTTGTCGTACCGAAATTCATGCCCAAATGGTACTTATCTCCTGAAAATCGCTTCCATTGGGTGGACATGTAACATATGAAATCTCCACTTTTCTAATAGAGTAGTTCAAACCCAACTGTTTTCCTTTCTTGAAAAGTGCTTTCCACTATTGGTACGAATTGACATATAGTAAAAATCTCCATTTCCTATGCAGTAGTTCAAACAACAGTACCTCCTGAAAACGCTTCGTTGGTGGGCAAGACATATTATATAAAACCTCCCAATTTTTATGGCTATACCAAAGTTCATAGAAAATATTGAACCACCCGAAAGTGCTTCAATATTGCCTCATGACAATTTAATATAAAACATCTTCATTTCCTTATTACCAGGTCGTTTCCAAAAACCGAATGTCCAAGGATAATTTTCTCTACAGAATCTGTGAGATTTGCAACCTCAATGGCCCATTTTGGCATCCATTACAGTCTAGTACACTTAAGACTAAAACAAGGAATTTCGACTGTCAAGCTGATACTTTTACGATGTGTGGAGGTGACCCAAGTTTTGAAGTTGACCAAAGAGATTCCATGAAGCCTTTGGTCTTAATCCGGCAAATGGTAAGAAGTAAAATGGGTAGCCTGCATTTTTGGATTCCCGACAACTCCTGGACTATGGCTGAATAATGACTTATGAATTTCAGTTTCAGAAATAAATAAAAGAAAACGTAGATTTCCTTTATGATTATCAAATAAATGGTCCGTATAGGAATCTAATTCATTCAAAAATTTATTAAGCATATTCAAAGTAAAAAGAAACAAGTTAGTTGTGAAGCTATTCTGCATAATTTTGGCTTTTGACGATTAACAAAACAGGTTTTTTCATAAGGAACATTTCTCTTCTTGGGAGAAAGCTATCGTCGGCATCAAATTTAGCCTCAAAATAAATGACACAGAAATCGGCTTGTTAAGTAAGTAATGCTCTGAGTTATTTCAGAGATAAACAACTGCAGTCTGTATCCTATGACAAGAAGACTCGCTTATTGCAACGATTTTCATCAACAACATTTTTGGGGGGCAATCAGGAAATTCCTGCGTTAATGAAGTATTAAATCAATTTCATATTGACCATACTTTGACAGAGTCAAAACCCTTGTAAGTATGGAAAATCATTTTTATCAGTGCGATGTTCATTACGTCTATCATTTCACATTCATGAAACTCATTCAATCTCACGAATGCCTCCTGTTTCCTTCTGCAGAGCAAATAACCTCGGGAAATGGTGAGCTTAGACATCATTCGAGCAAAAAGATCAGAACCTCTTTGATTGATAAAAGATCGAATCTTGACGCCTAATGGAACTGACAGAAACATAAAAAAACTGGTCATGCCGTCAATGCTGCTGCCATCTCAAGATCATTCGTCTCCCCAATGCAGATGATCTATGAGTTCATCTGAACAGAAAGTACGGGTGATGTCACTAATCAACCAAGGAATCCGTGTGCCATATAGAGAAAATTCTTAAGAGACATCATTAACCGTTAATTCATACACAGATTCATCACCACTGTTTGCATGACAAGTCCTGATTACAATTGTTTGTTTGTTTGTTTGTATGGTGTTTTTACATTGCATGGAACCAGTGGTTATTCAGCAACGGGACCAACGGCTTTACGTGACTTCCGAACCACGTCGAGAGTGTACTTCTATCACCAGAAATACACATCTCTCACCCCTCAGTGGAATGGCCGAGAATCGAACTCGCTGCCACCGAGGTGGCAGGTCAAGACCATACCGATCACGCCACTGAGGTGCTTCTGATTACAACTGAACGTGGCAACTTGAAACGGTTGTTACAAGACATTACATTTGCGTGACCAGAAGTAAGAACATTTAATAGCGAAGCCTTTTGAGTCATCGAGGCCTGTCATTAACTCACTATCGTTAAAAACATCGCAACACTCATGCAAGAACCTAAAAAACTTAAATATTGCTAGTCGACTTGATACTTTTGACACTCGTGACAATAAGACCCTTGGCTACAAGTTTTCACTGGCAAAATTTGTATGATGAGCAAAAACTAATCATAACACTACTTCATCCACCTTAACTCGACAATTTGTCAACCTTGATTCAGGAAATCTATCTACCAATTACATTGCTAAAGACAGCATCATACAGTGAAAAGAGTGGTCTATCTACAAGAGTAGTTACTTTTAACCCACCGCTATTTGCTAAAGCAAGAGAAATGGTTCTCGTTCCGATTCCATCAGCCGTCAATCACGCTTGCCCATCTTTGTGGTCAAGGAGAATTTCATCCGTCAATTTTTGGAATTATGGGTTTAAGAACAGGCGGGTTAGCAGCCTACGGAACCACTCCTACTCTAAAAGGAAAAGGCATATGGTAAAATATATGTATGTATGTATATATATATATATATATATATATATATATATATATATATACATATTATATATATATATATATACATATATATATATATATATATATATATATATATATATATATATATATATATATATATATCAAAGAATGAATAGTGTGTGACGATATATTTAGCTAAGGCCAAGGAAAAATAAAAGGTGTACCCCTTTTATTTTTCTGTGACCTTAGCTAATTAAATAAATAAATATATTATATATATGTGTGTGTGTGTGTATTCATGTTTATATATATCTATAAATATATATACACACACAAACCCATACACACACTATTTCAGTATATATGTATGCATATAATGTCAAAGTCTGTCCCCAACTATCGAATGGTGTTGAGGGGGTGTCATGTTGAAACATGCCTACCAGACCGTACAGGATCTGTAGTCAGAGTGAACAGAAAGTGGGAATCGAACCCAAGACCTTGCTAATGCCAGCTCAAGTCTCTACCACTAAACCACACCGCCAAATCACGCTTTCGTGAATAACTAGGTTGTAGAGCCACGAAAACATTCTTGGACATTTCACCAACAAAAAATTATTTGTTTTTCTTGTCTATGCTTCCGCCCTTTGAATTTACGAATGAAGTTATCGTCGCTTTGTATAACAATTCACAAAATGAACAGAGTAAGAAGAAAATAAGTTTTTATTCTATTGTTATCGAGTGAAAAATAACATGAATGTCGGAGCCAACTTTCCTTCAAACAGTGAAATCATTTTGCTCTCGCGTGTATTAAAAATGGAACCGGACACCCGGTGAAAAGTTACGAAAAGCTTTTTGTTTTGAATCTCGTGAATAAATTTCAGTACGACAGTTCGTGTCCACAAAAATACGCACCCTTCGTAGACACCGGCATTCGACGGGAAATGAAAGGTTACCGGTGCGTATTTGATTGGGTCCCTCAATCATTAACATGCCGGCGCCTTCCCAATCTTCTCAGGATACGCAGGCTCTATAAGTAGGTCCCGCTGAAGATTAATGTCGAATAAGAAAGTAGTCGGCGAGTCACGAAAAATCTCGAACGACACCTGTATCATTCCATCTGTCTTCGCGGGAAGACATTACCACCCGCCACCCGCGATCACATCACGAGCAAAACCACAGAATCCAGGGGAGCTTCGGTATATACCCCAGTACGTTTTTCAGTATCAAGTATCTTTATAAGGAAAAAACACTTTTTCAATATACTGTAGATTTTCGTAAAAAAATGAAAAGGCGTATCTACCCTTCATGTGAGACTTAGCATAGCAATGAAGCGATAAAGTCCTAAAGCGGCTGACACTCATGTTGGTAATGGTCCAATAAGAGTGACGAGATGATGGCTTTGGTGTCAAGAGGGCACCGCTGTCGCACCCCCTCCGACTTTACCCCGTGACCTTTAGTCACTGAATACCCGGTCTCCTTCCAGTACCCTCCTCCCTTCGGGACCCTCTTTGAGAACTCCGCTTATTAATTCTTGGCCGCAAAGTAATTCTCTCTCTCTCTCTCTCTCTCTCTCTCTCTCTCTAACCATACAAATAAATATGTAAATCTAGAGAATATGAACTTCTTCAAGAAGGTTACGCTTAAACCTTAACCATACCCGATTTTTCTGAACTTCCAAAAATTGCAAATAACCTATTTTCCGCATAAATAAATATGTAAATCGGCAGAATACGAACTTCTTCAAGAAGTTACGCTTAAACCTTAACCATGGTCGATTTTTGTGAACTCCCAAAAATTGCAAATAGCCTACTTTCGGAACTTGAGAAATATGCTGCGTCAAAATCTGCTGGATGACACTACAAATGCAGGAAGAGATCGAAGAGAATGAGAGGAGTCGAATAATATTCAATTTGGGAAATCATCTGCGTTCGCTACCTCGAGCCATTTAACCACGCAAGAATAAATGCAGTGTTACACGATTATTAAGTCACATAAGCCAATAGATAAGTCTGTAGAAGCAGAATTCATTTGACATCAAGAATACGGTGCGATGATTTCGTTGCTAATCTGAACTGCACAAACGATCAAGGCTTCGATAGGGAAATAAGAACCTCCCTACTGATGATATGCAATTTCCCTTCCTTCGCCGGCCGAAATAAATCAAGGAACATCAGCGACGCCATGAAGAATTTATCTATAAATGAATCACACAGTTGTGATGAGATGATCTCCCTGCAGAAGCTTTGAACTTCTGCCACCCAGTCATTTGCATTTTGTTCGCTCCATTATTGAAAGCGTGCATAACTCTCAAGTTTCTCCCAGAACTATTTGCCCGAATTCAATCACTACAATTACATCAAAGTTATCTAAGTCTCTTCTGTTAGTGAGGCTTTTTCCCTTTACATACACTTCAGTAAACTCAGTCTGGGTTTAAAACTTGTCTTCCAACCGACACTTACATCTAAATATATTGAAAGAATTACTGAAATATTGCCTGTTATCAACCTCTCCTGATGTATAAAAGACATTCGGTGGAGTAAACTGCCTTAAACTCTTCCTGAAGCTGCACATAAGAGCTACACCTTTATAATTAGTTGGCATATTATATTGTTAGTTCTCCATACTGCAATCCTTTATCAAATGGGGCAACTCACTGTGTTACAACTCCGAATACTCAAACGGACTTCGTCAAGGGGGCATCTTTCACCGTATCTGTTTAGGATGTACACAACTGCTTGAGTGTCACACTGGACCCCTCCCAATCGGATGCACTATCAACCTCTGTAGATTATATGGTTCTAATCATGCTAATCTGCTTACTGCATACGTAGTATGGACAATCCCTTACAATGCCTCCACAACTTCAATAAAACATTTTCTAGGTCTTCCTCTTTTCCTCACCTCCAAACACGTCAGAATTCAGCACTCAGTTGACCGACAAGTATTCAACCCAACCATCTGAAACAATATTGATCTGCCGTCCACTTACACCATCTTTTTTTTAAAACTATATCTCAACATTCCATATTCTTTCAATTACTAAGAATTCATTTCATCAACTTCAAATTTTTTTCTGCCATTCACATTCAACATCCACACTTCATTTCCATAAAGGAGTGTTGGTTCAACAATCCATTCATACATTTCCCACCTTAGCTTTCAAAGCAATACTTACCTATTCTCTTGCTATCTGGTATACTAAGTCATGTTATGCCTTATCATTCTTACTGTCGTCTCTATCAACTTCACCTGGAAACATTGGAACAATTATTTCTCCAACCAATTACTTCAGACCCTTTTCCCGCGCCCAGCCCTACCTTATAAACCCTGGTCAGCCACTTTCATCACAATACTGTTAACATGCAGCAGCATCTCATTGAAATCCCGTGAACTTGTGGTGTCTTTCCATTCTTAATCAACTTCTTTAAATCATCAAGAGTCTCTTCCACAATAAAAATTTCATTTCCCTGTCATACAGTTCTGTCTCTATTCTGTCTTACACGTTCAGCAAATCTTTAACTTACTGGTTACATCAGTCCAGGACAGCATTCACTTCAAACAACACCCCTCCATTTGCATCTCTTGATCAAGGCTTCTTTGTTCAATATAAATATATATATATATATAAATACATATATATATATATATATATATATATATATATATATATATATATTATATATATATATATTATATATATATATATATATATATATATATATATATATATATATATATATGTTTGTAATATATATAATATACTATATCACGTAATTTTGTTTATAAAGCTGAAGTCATAGAAGAAGCTTGAAAAGAAAGAGAGTGCCAAGTACTTTCGAGTAATTAACACATCGGGGCACAATGAGGTGTTGATTAGCACGAAAGTGCTTGGCACTCTGTCGTTCCATTTCATGCTTTTCCTGTGGCGTAAGCTAATTATATATATGTATGTAAGTATATATAAATATAAATATATATATATATTAATATATATATATATATATATATATATTATATATATATAATATATATATATATCTGAAAACAGTATGATACACAGTATTTTTTGTCGCATGTCATTGTTTCCCTTCAGGTACGAAACGTGTATACGAATTTACACTGAAATCATGAACCGTATGCATATAAATTTCACTGATGCAACTGTCACTTGCATTTTGGATGATGGTGCTTATATTCCTGAAAGATTTCGTGAGTAACATTTAGCCCAAAATTTGCTTGTGTACTTTAGAGAATTTTTCAATTCTTCCAAAAACCCATGATTCAACAGACGATTAGAAATTACGGCATAAAATATGTTGAAACCACCTGAAATACACATCAGAAATCGCCATTCTGGCGAGGCGCCCATGCATGAAAGACAAGGGCATTCATAATTCTATTAAACGGCTTATAACAGCGCGTTCCGCCGATGAGCCTGTTATATAAAGTCGACATAAATCTCCCGCGAATTCTATACCTTTTACGATCTCTCGATGAATGCCGTACTTGTAATTGAAAATGAGGTGTTTGCTGCGTCTCATTTCTTTCCGAGAAAAAAAATCCAAAACCTAAAACCCCATCCACGCTGCAACCACGAAAATCAATTTTCCACCGACTGCTTATTTACGTTATAAAACAGAGTTTTCTTTTTATGACAAGCATTAAACCGAATTTGATCCACTCATAAATCTTTATGTAGCAGAGGGAAGAGAGTGGCTTGGCTGCAAAGGAAAAATGTACAACGCTCTCTCACTTTCGCTGCGCTTCGTACCAGTAGATAAAACAGCTTATTTCAGAACGGTCACTGGGGATATGAACACCTAATTACGTATGTCCTTCTCTACGTAAAGCAATGTACTACCAGACTCTAAAAATGAATCCCTGAGGTACTTAGCGCACAGTGTCCCGATAGGGTGCTCTATTCCTTGCTAATTTTACGGATTGAGTTGCTAAACATGATTCTGCAAGAGTCCTCCCCAAAATATATTACAAATAACAACTTCGCCTCTTTTGTCCGTTCAATTCCCTAATATCAGTTTTTCGTTAATAAAATAACTCACACTGGATGGAAATAACTGGTGGTTTTTGTTGATGCTTAAAACTTCGAAGCCGCCGGCAATCTGCCCATGAATTGTTTTTACGATTTGCTTCAGAAATAAGGTGAAAAGAAAGAGTAGCCTTCACCATTAATGGCCACGCACACTCATGTATCTAAGGAGGCCTCTGTGATATTTTTTAATCGTATAAATGTCGATATAGTCCACAGGAGAAAAGAGAGAGAGAAGAAAAAAAAAAGAGACTAGTAGCTCGATAATTTCGCCTTCCGCCGGGCCTCTTCAAGAGCTTCATTAATCACATATACATGTTACGTCATTCAGTTACGCTACAATGACACGTGTTTTTAAGCTCGCTAGAAAACAAGCTCGTAGCTTATTGTCATCACTTAATTTTGTTATGCATGATAGTACTGTAAAACATTCTGCTAATCAGAATACAAAGCAAATCAGAACAGTTGTTAACATGTCGTGAGCAAGTTTCCTGACGAATTAAGGCAAAATGGGCATTACTCTGGAAAGATGGCATGATTTTTATATTACCAAGAAAGAGCCACAATTATAATGCAAGAATCCTTAGAAGCAATCCGCCATAAATCGACATTTCCGTAGACCTCTAAAACTCCATTATACTCAAGTTATTGGATCTAAGGGTATTTCATCCACATAAATTGTGTATATGTTGACCCCACACGAGTCTATCTCAGTCAGGCAAAAAAAAAAAAAAAAAAAAAAAAAAACAACAACATTGTTGTTGTTGTTGTTGTTGGTCATGTCTTGCTTGTGTTGCGTTCTTGTTAGTGTGTGTGTGTGTGTGTGTGTGTAGGAAAGCCCTACGAAAAAGCCAAAAAAAGGTCGGAAAAAGGTGTTTTGCGTTGAGTTAAAGATACAGGAATTTTAGGATAGGATCTTTATATATTTATTGGAATGAAAATGTAAAATAATGGTAATAATAATAATAATGTGCATGTTAAACAGTACAAAACAATTATTTGTAATGCATTATACCGTATTTATTTTAATTTTCGTTGTAAAGCAACGCGCTATTTGACTGTAGATTTTAGATGTGGCCCAATAAGCTGGAGGTCGGATCATACCTTTTTTAATTTATAATCAGGAGTAGTTTTTCCCCTGCAGAACCAGATTACTCTATCGCTATTGTGCAGCGTATCTGAAGAGGAGTTCTGTTCCATGCTTAATTAAATCCCTTCCTAATAAAACACTAAAGACTCCACAATTTGGGATGCGAGATAATACGCAGTCGAAGAAGTGGGACTAGTCAAGAGATAGGATTATATATATATATATATATATATATATATATATATATATATATATATATATATAGATATAGATTATATATATATATATATATATATTATATATATATATATATATATATATATATATATATGTATATGTATATATATATATATATAAGTCACCTATTTCCCAAACTGGAAATTAAGAAAGATTTAACCTTTTTCTTAGACAAAATGGATTGATGAAATCCGAGCAATGGGCTTCTATTCAATGGAGAATTTCCATTTTTTTGAGCGAATGAAACACTATTATTGAAAAAGGAAAAATCCACATAGGACGAATTTCTTCGTTCTTGTTTGATTTCCAAAAGAGATTAGAATCTGTTCTCCACTCTGGGACATCTTTGACTGACTCATGTTGGGTCATGCGGGTGACTCAAGGGTATCTTTACGAGTTACTTGACTCACTCGTTTTGTTGGGTGTTCCGGTGCTAGAGGGATTTTGCCTTTGCTCTGGGAGGGGGGAGGGGGAGGCACGCAGGAAATGGCTAAGCAAGAGGTCTGATAATCATCTCAGATAAGGAACGGGGTCTAGTCGGGGCTATCTCGGTTTACATACATTGAAATTCGAGTTTCGCTCCGCGCAAAGGTGACGAGCTGCTTTCTCTTCTGCATTTGGCGAGTGGCGTTCACTCGTTCTTGTCCCCCCCCCCTCTCCCACATTTTTTTTTTAACACGGTCCTTTTCCAAATAAATTCAATTTGTAGGAGATTCAAGAGTCGTTGCAACCTCATCAATACTTGTTCACTTGTAATATAACATATCACAGTACGTAAGATCTTTAGAAACCCTATGAATGCAAAGCATTATAGTGAAAGTTATCAAAAAATGCTACTAAAGTCAAAATCTGTTTACAGGAAGGACTGGCATCATATGGACCGTATCCTATATAGCAGCAGGAAAGTGACTGACTATTATTAAAATTTGGACCGTTATCCTCACTATAGGACAGGAAGGACTGACATCATAAAACTTTAGGACCTGTATCCTATAGAACAGGAAGGACTGACATCATAATTGGACCGTATCCTATAGGACAGGAAGGACTGACATCATAATTGGACCGTATCCTATAGAACAGGAAGGACTGACATCATAATTGGATCGTATCCTATAGAATAGGAAGGACCGACATCATAATTGGACCGTATCCTATAGAACAGGAAGGACTGATATCATAATTGGACTGTATCCTATAGAACATTAAGTGATTAAAATACAGAAAATATATAACATGATATACGACAGCAACCCTCAGCCTACTTTTAACATGAATTACTGAAACGACAGGTTAGCTTATTACATATTTCAAGAAAGCTTTATGAATGACCTCATGTCCTGCATTCTAAATGCCGGCTAAACCGCTAGTGAAATGGAAATAGTTCTCAGGTCACGAGGGATTGGCATACGTCCTATAGAGATCTGCGTCGAAACCAGAAGGACGGGTTTCATAAACCTTCGAGAACCTAAATGTCTCAGAATTTCGAAACAAAAAGAACACTATTATCCTGTCGTTTCAAATTCAATATCACCGGGTTTTAAAATCCGCGAAAAATGGGTATCTGATATTGTATAAAAAAAAATAATAATAAAAAAAAACACCATTTAGTTTTTGCCAGGAGCTAACACGATGATTATACAGGTGAAAATGGCCAAAGGTAGCAAAAGAATGTACGTGTACGCCAAAAGATTTGTAAGCTGAAATTGCCCAGAGTGGCGCAACCATCCCAGATGATAAGGTTCACACAACGCCTAATCTCACTTTTATTTACAAACTCTTTAACCTCTATTACAGAAGGGATATTCGCGTTTAATATAAACATTAAGAACAAAATGTATCAAATTACAGTCAGGATTGTATTCACTGAAAGACGTTCAAACTAAATTGCACTGGACTGAATTCAGGCCACGTTGATAAACGGAGTATTTCCCACGATTAAGCTCTGCAAAATCTCGAAAACGAAAAAATAAATATAGCGTATTCCAATTTACTAGCGTCACATACTGAGTCTAGCTATTAAAATCTAGTACGTTTTAGAGCATTAATATTTTACTTGAAAATGTAAGTTATTATTAGTGTATATGTTTAATACCTACGACACTTTATCACGGCTCTTAATATCCTCAATATCTTCAACTTAAGTAAAACACCCTCATACATACAAACACGTACATAGTACACACAGTATACGTATGTCTATATAAACAAACTTACTTTACCGTAAATTTCACGAATAGCCGAGTACTGAACTCGGATGGGTGACTGGCAAGGCCTCATCTTGAAATCTAAGTTAAAATCTGAAGATGTAGAGTCAACCAGTCCACATAGAAAATAATATAGTGTATGTATGTATATATATATATTATTATATATATATATATATATATATATATATATATATATATATATATGTTATATATATATGTCATTTCATTTACATTTACCGGAGACGAGGTGGGTTGATGTTGTCTGCAAAACCAACGATTACCTGACGCGAAAGGTATTTGAGGGTGAGAGACGACATAAACTTATGCCTCTCGCGGTGGTGGGGTTGGTAAAAGCTTCACTGACATTCCTGGATTTGAATTTTTTTGGGGGTTCGCGCCCGGGACCAGGCAAATCTATTATCGTGTAAAAAATTCCCCTTCGGTTAATTATATATGAAAATATATTAATTCCGAGGTAGAGCGAATTAGATATTAAAGGACATTGTAGCTCGATGTAATTAATAATTATATATATATTATTATATATATATTATATGTTATTAATATATCTATAATATAGAATATACTAATATTAGTAATATATAATTATAATATAATATTATATATATCCTATATATAAAATTATATTCCTATATATATATAATATATATATATATATATCAGTAAGTATAGATTATAAATAAAATATAATATTCATTATATATAGATATAATATATATATATAATAAAATTATTATATATATATATTATTTAATTATATATTATAATATATATATATATATTATATAATAGATAATATATATATATAATATATATATAGTATAATATATATATATAAATAGTATATATATATATATATATGATATATATATTATATATATAATATATATATATATATAATATATTATATATATATCCAAAAGGAACTCGAAGAAGGCATCTCAAGCATATACATTGCTTTATAAAGTGCCGTTTCGAGGCCTTCATATCCAAGCTGTAAAAAAAATGCATATACATTAGAATATTGAAAAAAAGATTCGAACTAAAAATAATACACAAAAAACAATTACAAACTATCATATTTACAATACCTGGAGATACGTATTACCGTCAAGACAGAGGAAAAGAAGACGAGTGTCGGAATGGCATACAAGCAAAGCACTGGGACATCTTAGGTCAGTCATCGCTTAGAATCTAACATTGATTTAGGTAAAGTACATCAAAACTGTAAATCAATATAAAAAAAATGTAAAAAAAATATAAAGTCGTTGATAAGAATTATTTAAACATCTGTAAAATCTGATAAAAAGTTAAATTCTGAAACAAAAGTTATTTTTCTTAAGAAACATTAGTTTACTGATATCACTCGTGGACTTGCCGTATAGTGAGGCAGCTCTCCATTCTTGAAAAAAGAATTAAATAAAAACTGGGCGGTCAGATAATAAATGCTTTACTGTTAAAACTTCCTGACAGGAACTGCAGAATACGCCTGTCTTCCGTCTCCACTTTGCATTAGGTACCCACTCAGATATATCCTTGGACTCCTTACAAGAAGGACTTCCAGGTGTTGTGGGTACCAACCATGTCACCCAGAGACTTTCCTCTGAGATATTGAATAAGGACAGTGAAGGCTATCAGGACCTCCTTCTGAAAGCGTGGGCAGCGGAAGTAATGAGGGGGCGACGCCCCCAAGTTCCTGAGGATGTAAATATTTTGTGAAGTTTTGTAAAACTGCTGTAAATACTTTTTTCACAATACATATTTTTCAATTCTTAAGTGAAATATATTATCAGAAGTATGAGCAATAACAATGTTTTTGGTTAACATCTGTTATATACATTTCATGTAACATAATAAGGTACAGAATATGATGAAAATGAAATGAAATATATTACGAAAAAGCCAAAAATTTCCTCAAAAAAAAGAGGAACAAGAACATTTCACTAGCCTCTGGCTAAAGGATGTACTTAAACATGATGCATATATTATAATATAATCAAATACATTAAAAAAAACAGTAAAATTAAAATTAAAAAATCTACTAAACATACCTAATCAAACCTTCGCTTAGCATATCATACTATCTTTTATACACGACGTAATTTATATGCTCCAATTAAGGAAGCATAAAAGATAAACAGTCTACTTTTCTATATGCAAGTGAAATGCAAAAAAAAAAAAAAAAAAAAAAAAAAAAAAACTAATTAAAATATGATATATATTTTGAGACTGTGGGGTGTCTATGAACAGTTTTGGGGAGGTCGAAAAAGTTTACAGTTTAACAGGGCAGGGCGTCCCCACTAGAGTCACGCGCACGCGCGCTCTCATGAAGTTAAAGGAAACGAAACTACAACTCCTATTCAAAAAGATCGTTTTATCCAGTTAGGAAAACCTAAAAAAAATTCCAACAGTACGACATTTTCCGAGTTACTGTAAAAACTCGATCAGCTGCACAATCACTGATGTGTATCACTGATGCAGAATACACCTGCTGGACGAGGAAATATGTTTTAACGGTAAACCCAGGATAAAATAATGCCCGATCAATTCACTGCCCGTAATTCTGGCTCTCGCATTTAGAACATATGACAGAAACCTACAAATAACTAGTATGTCCGAACGTTAACTGTTCGGAACATTAACTTGATTGATAAATGCAACAGGTAATAAACTTTGACGAATAACACCTTCTGTTAAACATATAATTTCGACTAATAAAAACACGGACACAAGCCAACGTTGACGTCGATGGACTGTAATTCTTATTAAGATTATGTGGTTGTGTGTGAACATTCTAATAATATTCTCACTGCTTGCATATATTCAAAATTCCTTCATGATTATATATTTCCCGCAAAAAAGTTTCAGAATAAAATTCTCTCTCTCTCACTCTCTCTCATGGCACCCCCGAAGGCTCTAGACTTGAACCAGGCGAATACTGAACTAAGTCAAACTTGAAGAAGTTGGACAGCTACATGAGGTGACCAAAGTCTTCTCAGCCTTCAGACTTCGATGCATTAAGTGGTCATTTTACTGATCATACCAAGAAGCAATATTCCGAAGAAAATAAAAAAAAAATCAAGCGAGAGATCCGCCTTTTCAGAAGGCTATATTAATCCAGGAATGTTTAAAAAATATCCACAATTATATATAAAAATATATTTCTATGTAAAATATAAAAAACAAAGACTTTCGAACACTTGAACGGTGTTCCTCATCAGTGTGACGTTAAAATGTAATGAATCATTACATTTTAACGTCACACTGATGAGGAGCACCGCTCAAGTGTTCGAAAGTCTTTGTTTTTTATATTTTACATAGAAATATATTTTTATATATAATTGTGGATATTTTTTAAACAATTTGTTTTCACGGAATTGTGAATTTTTTAACAATCCAGGAATGTTATTAAATCGGAAGAGTTGTTGCGGCATAAAGAGGATACGAGTCCACAATCCATACGATACAGTTTATTATTTCTTTGTCAACTGCAAACGAACTTTCAGTTGCTCACTAATAATGTTTATATTCAAACTTCGGCACATTATTCCAAGCTGGAAACACCTTTGCGTTTTTCTGTGTAAATGCCGAGTTTTTTATGTATATATAAATATAATGTAATTATCTAATTCGTAAGTCGTATTGATATAGAAATATCCCGTTTTCCTTCACAAAGAAACGACTAATTCCTTTACAATATAACGTAAATTTTAACAAATTCTAGGAAGTTCCGTTATGCAAAGTTTTGTTTACTTTCAATACTTAATCGTTAAGTAACCTAGTGTTGATTTCTCGGGAAATGTCAATTTCATCGCATTCGCTCCAAATTGCAGACAATATCTGGGACAAAAATTACATTATATTTATCAAGCAACCCTTAACAGCGCAGAGGCGAATGTAGACAATACAATCAACTAAAGTCAGAACAATTATGCAAGTCCAAGGTTAATGGCTGTTTAAACCGTTCTGGAGTACGAACCCACAGACGAGGTAACGATACCTACGCAAAAAGGTAACTTGAGCTGATGATTTTCAATATATCCTAAAAAAAAAAACACACACACACACACACATAAAAACCAGCATGTAAACCAAGGACAAACTCATCCCTCTTCAATAAAAGAGCAGTTCCGACCCAAGTAAAAATTTCACTCGTGCAAAATGTGTTAATATCTCCAACTGTGCAGTAAATCATTCCAAATGATCGCACATTATTTTGATCAATACTGACATAACGGTACTTGGAATGACAGCCTAACTACACATATCTAGCTTCTTGTTGAAATCACTGTTTTAACAAGACGGATATATATAAATATATATAGATATATATATCTATATATATATATATATATATATATATATATATATATATATATATATACTTAATATAATACATACACACACTTGTTGCTAGCCAGAGTTGTACTCTTGGTTATCTTCTGAACACTTCAAAACATTACTTCTCACAGAATTCCATAATGTTAAGACAAATAATTTGAGTGCTGTGATACTCCATCTCATTTAAGACCTAATACTTTGGGGACCAGAGGAGAACCGAAAACGATAATACCCTAATTGGTTATTACAAGACTTTCCTAAGGTAATCTTCATGGGTTATTCAGTTAACAAAACAAGTGTTTTCACAAAAGCTGTCCTTTCTTGACATACCTTTAAAGAAAGAATCTTTCTTAGGCAGATTATGGTTTTTGACAAAAAATTATAACCTAAAGTATTGTAGTATATAAATTATTTCTTAATAATTGGATTGCTTTGTAATTCCCTCAATGACGTTGGAGATCTAAATGTTATCTTGAACACCACTTCTCTACACCTTGGTGACTGAATCTTATAATCAGAGCCAAAACACAAGAAGGGAAACAGTCTAAAACTGAAGTAATCTCATGTCTCCTCTTCCCATCAAATATTCTCCGGTGGTATTTCAAAAATATCTTTAAAAACTATAGTCCAGTCACAAATGAATAAAGGATATATCTGTTCAAGACAGCAGCTCATGGTGCTGGCACGTTCCAAATGAAAATTCACAACGAAATTCTTTTTTCCCGGTTGATGCATCACTCTGTATCGCCCAGCGAACAAGCAAAGAGAGAACTACAAGCATCATCAAGCACTCGCCCTAAAATGCAAACAAGCACGTGAAGTCAAACAGTTCTTCACTGTCAGAGGCGGCCATGGCGGAGTGTGGCCCCATATCGCCCCAACCAACCAACCGACCGACGACACCCGGTAGCGGGCAGGAAGGTCAAATCCGAGTGAGGCGATCACAATGGCGTCGACAAAACGCCGTACATGACTCCAGTCACCAGATACATGTCCCGGCCACCGATCACGGGGGGGCATAAATGGAGCCTCAACAAGCAGGGACTAATCACAGGTGTCAGCAGGAGTGTGCCTAAAGCAGACAGCGGTTGGCTGATAAAAGCAGTCAGCCATTCTTACTTGAATGGGAAGGGTTGTGTGTCCTGGGAGGAATAGCACTGTCGCATTACTTTATATGCCGTGCCCTTGGCATGAGCTATGGGAGTACATGGCACTGCCTTTCTTCAAAACAAAGGAACCCGTTTGTCAAAGGACAGGAGGCATTAAACGTGTCCAATGGACCTAGATCCTAAAGGGTACCACATGCTGCCCATTACCTGCTTCGTTTTGAATTGGTTCAAGGATTAAATACAAGTAGCCAGTAAACTTTGCATTAGCTTACATTGGAGCAACATGAAGTGATATATATATATATATTATATATAATATATATATATATATATATATTAATATACACACACATATATATATATATTATATCATATAATATATATACAAGAACACATTTGTGAATCTTATGTTAAACTCAAGTCCTCCTGAAGGATCGCACTGCAACAGAATCTATTGCTCACACATTGTATATACCGTGGAAATGCCAATAACACCAGTCAGGAATCTCGGAAATGGGCGATCAATTTTCTTATCTGACAACTTTGCACCAACTTCTGTCGTTCCATCCATAAAGACATCAAACACCAATAACACATCCACATCCTTATCTCAAGATGACTTTTGTATCAGATCAGTCACTCTCAGACTCACAAATTTCTAATAAATGCTTCGCTTCCATTTCACAAACCTCCGAACACTTTTCACATTTATCATCTACGCCACACATACTCAACACTTTCCTTGTTACATCGCTAATACTTCCATCACACTCTATTTCTGCTAAGTATGTCTAATACTTTCACTAACGTTTTCATAACAAATCTCTAAATCAATACAAGGCATGATCCGACCTCCTGTTTATTTGGGACGCGTGCAAGATTTTCCCCTCAAGCGTAAGTTGTAAACATTGTAGTATTCCTAACTTAACGTGAAGTGATCTTCGTAATCAATATTCATACTTAGTACTACTCATACTAACAACGATCGAACAAAAAGGGCACAAATTAAACACATTCATATATTCTCAGTTATAAGTGAAAACACAAAATAATCGAACAGAAACATAGCCTCGAAATTCAGTACACTAAATAAATTACAACTCGTAAAATCTACGGTCAAATAGAGCCTTGTTTCACCGACGAAAATTAAAATAAATATGCCATATTATATTAGAAATGATTTGTCTGTACTGTTTAACATGCAAATTATTTTTTTTTTTACATTTTTATTGTAATGAATAAATAAAAAATATCCTATCCTAAAATTCCCGTATCTTTAACTCAACACGAAACACCCTTTTCAGACCTTTTTAGGCTCTTCCATAGACCTTTCGTAACCCCCAACAAGAAAAACAACAATAACAATAAACTAGTTTGTAGGCTTACTCCCCGAGTAAGCGATAACCCATTTCTCTATTTCAACACCTCCTTTGTTTTTCCTCTATCAACCCAACTGCCATCTGTAGTACTATCTCGTTCAAAAATCTAATATGTCAGTGGTCTGGATGATTATTTTGTATATATAGTTTCTATCTACAAAACATTCCATTTCCGGTCCGATACGTAGGTCTATGAAAAATGCCTGAAAATTTTAAGAAGAAAATACCTGTATATGCAGATCAGAACGGGAGAGGGCCTACAATGAAGGCCGCTTATTCTCTCCCAAGCTAACATTTCCATTCAGTAACAAATAACTTCCAGATTTTCTTATCCTCATTTCTACATCCGAGATTATAATGCTATCATATCAATGTTTGTCTAACTTTGAAAACTTGGTATTTATATGCAAATCTTAATTTCTTTGTGATGAGACCGGTATAAATTAAATACACAATTCGACCACTCGAAATATTACAGAAACATTTCATCAAAATAACTCACCGTGTATTAATAACTTGTAAATCGTTTATGGAACGTCCAAGCAAATCTTAGGTTCATTTGATGTTACTTTTGTGAAATGCTAATTGCCAATACTTCTGAATGTGAATACTCCACCCCCCTTTCAAAAATCGAAAACAATCTGAAGCCAAAACAGAATTGAAGTAGGACCGACCACAAGTGAATAAAAAAACAAGGCGTGATCCGACCTCCACCTTACAGAGGGCGAGTGCTAAGATCTGCAGTCAAATACAGCGTTGTTTCACCAACGAAAATTAAAATAAATCCGCTATATTTTATGAGAAATAACGGTTCTGTATTGTCTAACATGCACATTATTTATATTTTACAATTTGATTCTAATAAATAAATCATAAATATCCTATCCTAAAATTCCTGTATCTTTATCTCAAAGCGAAACACCTTTTTCAGACCTTTTTAGGTTCTTCCATAGACATTTCCTACCCCGCAAAGAGAACAACAACAGCAACAACAACAAAGTAGTTTGTAGGCTTACTCACCGAGCAAGTGAAAAACAATCCTACATTTACCATCAACACTTTCAAATCCTTCACTGGCGACCTATACAACTACAACGTGATCCTAGAGATAGTGAGGGACTGGTTCACTATTTCCTTACTTTCCCGTTTCTCTCCGCCTTCGGTAGGTTTTTAAATATCCTGATTAATCCAAGTTAACCTTTATCTCGATATCTGACACGCACAACATATACAACTCGGGGCGATGCCCACGTCAGAGGAAGTATGTACACAGCCTAACATAATTCCCATCTGTGTGGCGTGATCTTATCAATACGACATAAACTTATCTCTCTCTCTCTCTCTCTCTCTCTCTCTCTCTCTCTCTCTCTCTCTCTCTCTCTCTCTCTCTGAGTGCGTATTTTGTTTCCACTTTTTTATTTGGAAACTAAGCTCCAAACTATTATATGCACAACAGTCATTGAATCACGTAAATACCTAGTTCACAATTTAAAGCTTTTTTTCGGTATCGAAGTATTATGGCCTACCATTCATACTAGCTGAATTCACGTTTTTCCAATACATAAAAGAACTTCGCATCATTTTAGTTTTACGTTGAAAAATATTAATTCTACAATATACCCGTAAGATGGATACACAGATATTGATAGCAAAACTAGTGTTCTATTCGAAATCTGAAACGGCCTATCAGATATAAGCACCTAACCTAGAGGAATCTTTAGTGAGATGTCCTGTTCTATAAACCTTATTAGTTACATGCCCTCTATAGGAACAGAGTATTAGGTCAAATAATACATAAACGGAGTTGGTAACTTAAGTCTGAATAAGGCCGATTGCTTTTCCGTTATTTGCTACGAGAATGAAAGCAAAGAGAGACTGACCAGAAAGAACAAATCTTTGAAGGCAATCCTATACACCTACACAGCGACTCTCGTAAATCTGACGCTATTTTTTAATATCAAACCAATCAATAAATCCAGTCATTGTAAAAATGGTAAATATTCATGCCTCTTGCTGTCCTTTGGTCGGGACAACAACGACATCTTGGCTGTTGTTTGAAGAGAATGGACGATAACGTTTGTGCATGAAACTGTTCAAATCATCCTACTTAATAAAGGCATAAAGGTTAAAAGTTAACGGAATATAAAATAATCA